>NC_139961.1:2866546-3001546 GCF_963454915.1 Gymnoscopelus microlampas | reverse complement strand
TTTTGAAACTCAAATCTCAAGATTTGCAAAAAAATAACAATATTTCTAAAATAGCAGATCTACAAGCTCGTAGCGCGGCACTCGGTGCCGCGCTACGAGCTTGTAGATCTGCTATTTTTTGAATAGCCAAAGAGTAAAAAAATGCTTTTTAGCTCAAATCAAAAAGTGACACAGATGCTTCTTCAGGGCTTCAAGGGTTAAATGTCATCATGATGTGAGTGCGTGGGATCTCATTTTAAACTAGAAAAAGTGCTCCTCGGAGCACAGGTCTCCGCCAGGTCAGGTACATTATTGTGGCCTCCTGGTGGCGCTATAATAGGCCAATGTGAAAAGGGTGCCATTTATTCTTAGGTCGTTCACGACAATCGGACACTGCATTCATGATTTGAGGCATTTTGTTCCAAAAATGTGTTTTGCTACAAAAAAGGGTGTGAAAAAGGGTGGCATTTGTTCCTGGGCCAAGTGGGAATGTCTGTGGAAAATTTAATGGAAATCGCATGCTGCGTTCAAGATTTGAGGCATTTTGTTCAAAACAGACCAATCCTGCAAACTTTGTAAGCCACTGTAAGCCAAATCGGATGGAATATGAAATATTGGACAGATCCATCAGAATCACATGACTATGGAGATGCAGTGTACCAATTTGCGTGTTTTTGGGCAGAATCTGAAGGAATAATTTCCAAAAATGTATTTTACATAAGTCGGCCTCCTGGTGGCGCTGTAAAAAGCAGATGTGAAAAATGCAGTCCAGATGTTTTTCCTTGGCCTCTAAGGAGTGTGCGTGCAAAGTTTCACACAGATCGGTGCAGTTATAGTTGAAAATGCAAATCGGCCAGTTATAGCGCCACCATGAGGCTGATTTGAAAATGTTCAAGTGGCATTTCTTCCTCGGCCTAATGGGAATGTGCGAGTGCAATTTTATGGAAATGGCAAGCTGCGTTCATGATTTGAGGCATTTTGTTCAAACCGGACCAATCCTGCAAATTTTGGAAGCAAACCTTAGCCAATGAGGATGGAATATGGGAAATCGGACAGATCCGGGTTGATCACATGACTATAGAGATACTGTGTACCGATTTGCATGACGTTTAGTTAAAAGCTGTAGAAGTAATGGGAAAAAATGGGTTTCGCACAAATCGGCCTCCTGGTGGCGCTATAACAGGCCCATGTGAAAAATTTGGGGCAGAGGTTCTGAATTGGCATCCAGGGAGTGTGTGTGCACAGTTTCGGAGCGACCGGGCCAACGGTGCCGGAGATTAGCTGGTAACACACAGACAGGACGGACACACACACACACACACACACACACACACACACACACACACACACACACACACACACACACACACACACACACACACACACACACACACACACACACACACACACACACACACACACACACACACACACACACACACGGACGGACGGACGGACGGACGGACGGACGGACGGACGGAGGGTAAAACATACTCTCTCGCCAGGCCGAAAGACAATATAAGCCAAGTGCTTTTATGAGCGATCCAGTTTAGAGGACCTTGTATTGTGATTTGTACTTCCATGTACTGTTTCCATGTCTTGCTAAATAAAGTATTCACTCGATCAATCAGCGATTGTCCGATGCTAGCTTAGCAACCGTCGGCATAGGTCTGGCAAGCCTCCGTCACCTGTCATTAGCTGTCAATATTATTTCGCCCGCACAATCATTTGCAACACAATAGCAAGAACAGGAATACCACGATTAACGCAACGGTGACTATGAACCAGCAACAGATTCCATGGAACCCAGAAAACGGTCGGAGGGTTCTTTTCCCCCAAGCTGAAATCTGCACTTTAACTGCCAGGCTGCATGGCTGTGTTGTTGAACACATACACAGCTTAACGTCGGGCAAGTTACACGAAGGTGATGTCAATGATACTAATCACCGTAATCGTAACAATATTCAGAATCACAGCGCTGCCTGTTTTCGGATTCCGCACGTTAAAGTATATCAATTCATTTGGTCGTCTATTCATTAACCGCTACTGTTAGTCTTACCCTGCGGTACATGAAAACTCCTGTTACAGTCATGGATCAACTTCAACCTGGTGTTTGCACTTTCTCCATTTACGGTCCGTACATCTATATAAACGGTCCGTACATCTACAGTATATAAACGGTCCGTACATCTATATAAACGGTCACATTTCAAATACATAGTGCTGACCCCATGGCCACTAGATTTTGAAGCTCTTGCTCCTGAAATGATCAATTATTTATAAGGGGAAAAGCCGATAATATCGACCGATAAGGAAGTTATACGGATCGAAGCGATAGTTCTCACCTCTTTAAAGCTGTCTCTCTCTTCCACCCCAACCTGGTACACTCCTAGAAGAAATGATACTCATTACAAAAAAAAGCGGCCTCCTGGTGGCGCTATAACAGGCCAATGTAAAACATTTGAAGCAGAGGTTCTGCTCTGGCATCCAGGGAGTGTGTGTGCACAGTTTCGCTGCGATCAGGCCAACGGTGCCAGAGATTAGCCGTCCACAGACAGAATGACACACGGACGGGGTGCAAAACATACTCTCTCGCCATGCCTTTCACCTGGCGGAGACAATAATAACTAGAAAAAGTGCTCCTCGGAGCACAGGTCTCCGCCAGGTCAGGTACGTTATTCTGGCCTCCTGGTGGCGCTATAATAGGCCAATGTGAAAATGGTGGCATTTATTCTTAGGGTCTTTCACGGCAATCAGACTAAATTACACCTGCTGGTGGCGCTATAACAGGCCAATGTTAAAAGGGTGGCATTTCTTCCTCGGCCTAGTGGGAATGTGCGTGTGAAATTTCACGGAAATCGCAAGCTGCGTGCATAGCTTGAGGCTTTTTGTTCAAAACGGACCAATCCTGCAAACTTTGGAAGCCAACCATAGGCGATGAGGATGGAATATGGGAAATCGGACAGATCCGTGTTGATCACATGACTATAGAGATACTGTGTACCGATCTGCATGACGTTTGGATAAAATCTGTAGGAGTAATGTAAAAAAAAATGTTTTGCACAAATCGGCCTCCTGGTGGCGCTATAACAGGCCCATGTGAAAAAATTGGGGCAGATGTTCTGAATTACCATCCAGGGAGTGGGTGTGCACAGTTTAGGAGCGACCGGGCCAACGGTGTCGGAGATTAGCTGGTAACACGGACGGACGGACGGACGGACACACAGGCGGACGGACGGAGGGTAAAACATACTCTCTCGCCATGCCTTTCGGCCTGGCGGAGACAATAATAATAATAATAATTCTTACTGGGGGCGTGGTGATAGACTGTTGTCCTCTGGCTCTCAGACCTGCAACACAAAACAAAAACATAAAAACTCATTTAAACTTCCTAATCTTTCACTTTAATTTATAGTCATTTTGTTATTATTTTTGCTGTGTTCTGAGTATCTGTTTCCAACAAGATGGATGTTTGTTTTTTTTAGTCCTTTGTATTGAACTCAAATGTGAAAACTTTTTACAATGTGTTTCCCTTTGCTGAATGTTTCGTCTTCAACAGGGGACTGGGACGGGATATTGATTTGAAGTCATACGTCTAATACTACCTCAAATCAATAATGATATTTAAAAAAAGACATTTCCGTTTCAATATTTTTATTAGACAAAAAAAAAAGTAGACAATCCACCACGAGTATGACAGGACAGAGGGCACAACACGGCCCAACATAATACAATACAATAAAGACAAAAACACACGAGAGAAAAACAAATCCTAAAAGACTTCACACCGAATACATTATATAACTAGAAAAAGTGCTCCTCGGAGCACAGGTCTCCGCCAGTACTGTTCCTGATTAATCCTGTCTTACCTCACTTCAAAAGATATAAAATGATCTTTTGAAGTGACAAACCTATTTATAATAGGTCTCTATTTCGTCATGCGTCTCGCTAGCCAATCAAAGCACACCCTTTCAACATATTGTCACGTGTCACGTGATGCTTGACCATTGTTAGCTCGGTGGACACACGGAAGGACGAGAACGAAAACATAGTCTCCTGGCGGAGACAATAATCATCGCATTATTGCTGCCAACACCTCAACTCTACACCTCAACTCTACACCTCAACTCTACACCGCAACTCTACACCTCAACTCTACACCTCAACTCTACACCGCAACTGTACACCGCAACTCTACATCGCAACTCTACACCGCAACTCTACACCTCAACTCTACACCGCAACTCTAAACCGCAACTCTACACCTCAACTCTACACCTCAACTCTACACCTCAACTCTAAACCGCAACTCTACACCTCAACTCTACACCTCAACTCTAAACCGCAACTCTACACCTCAACTCTAAACCGCAACTCTACACCTCAACTCTACACCTCAACTCTACACCTCAACTCTACACCTCAACTCTAAACCGCAACTCTACACCTCGACTCTAAACCTCGACTCTACACCTCGACTCTACACCTCGACTCTACACCTCGACTCTACACCTCGACTCTACACCTCGACTCTAAACCTCAAATCTACACCTCGACTCTACACCTCGACTCTACACCTCGACTCTAAACCTCAACTCTACACCTCAACTCTACACCTCGACTCTACACCGCAACTGTACCATGTGTATCCATCCCTTGCCTCCCACTTAATATGGCAACTAGCTGACATCCTCCGCCACTCCAATAGGGCGTCGCAGTTCCCCCCCACTTCCTGGTGCCACTGCAAAATACTCAATGCATTTTTCCCATTGACTTTTCCCAAAATATTTATATCAATTAATTTAAGCCTAGAATCAAGCCATCCAGGATCCTGGTGAATCATGACCATAAAACGTTTGATTCTGTGAAAAAACTTTTTTGAAAACGGCAAAACAAAGGGTATTTATTAAATGTAGTATATCATATCATTAAATATAAAATAAAATAAAAATCACAGAAAAAAAGGTTTTATGGTCATGATTCAGTGGCACTTTAACACCTAGGACATAGAGGAGAGCCTAGAGGGATCATATTTAGAAAGGTCGAATTTGGATCCTTTTTGATCCAGTCGACTATATATCTTACTTGGGACACCATGTGACAGTATAAGAGATTTGGTAAGGCTAAACCCTCTTTTAAGGTGGACAGCTGTAGTTTCTGGAGTTTTAAGTCTGGCACGTTTTTTTCTGCCAGATAAATTTAGAAATCAAAGCATGTTATGTGTTGAAAAACTCGATGGGTATGAAATGAGGTGACATCTGCATCTCATACAGCAACATTAATTTTTATACTTGCTATGCGTCCAAGTAATGAAACTGGAAGGGGTGTCCACCTTTCCACATCTCTTTTAATGCTTTCAAAAACTGGAGTCACTGGCCCTCATTTATCAACGCGGTGCAGCCCAAATAATGAGCGTACGGCGAGATCACCGCACCTTTCGGCATTTATCAATATATCCTGACGTGGGCTTTATCCTACTTTATGCTGAGATCTCACGTCTGGTCGAGACCAGTTGTTGACGTTTGCTGCACCCGTTTATTCCATTCTAGACCTGCGGAGCAGCATTGTCTGACGGTCTGACAGGCATCTGGACACATAATCCACTCCTAAATGTGTATATCTACACTAATAAATAATCGCTGTGAAAATATATCATTTTATAAAGTAATTTAAACAAACTGCTTTAACAGTCATTCGGTTAAACTTGCACATCTGCATGGCTGCATTGGCTATTTGAAAATAGCAGATCTACAAGCTCACAACAGGTCGCATTGCGATGCGTTGTGAGCTTGTAGATCTGCTATTTTCATCGCAGCAGCGCAGCAGTGCTTCTGCGAGAGAATTTTCGGGAGCCCCGACGATCTTTTCACTGACAGTGAGGTCTACAAACGTACAGTAGCTTGTCCTATGGTATGGAGTTATGTCATAGAGAGTTATGTAGGCTACACAACCTGGCTGGGTTAAGGATATAAACCCGACGCTCCAATATTAACACGGAATCACTGCATTCCGCCCGAGTCTCATGTACCGCTACGCTACGGACACGGACATGAAAGACAAAGTCGGGCGGGCGTGCGCGTGTGTGTGTGTGTGTGTGTGTGTGTGTGTGTGTGTGTGTGTGTGTGTGAGAGAGAGAGCGAGAGAGCGAGAGAGAGCGAGAGAGAGGCGTGTGCGGCGAGGCCAGCGGGGGGGAACTGTTTCTTATTGGCATTTCATGTCTTTGGTCGTATTCTGGTTCGTCTTCATGTCGTAAAATCGGGGCGTTTTGAGAATATTTAAGGGCGTGTTATTTAAATGACGCTCGGTTTCAGCCGTGACATTTATCAACGCTGGGACCAAGTGTACGCTCGGATCGGCTGTGTAGGATGCGTTGATAAATGTGACTTCGACGTTGGTGTACGGCCGAATATATGGAAAAATATACGCCGGTTTATACGCTGCGTTGATAAATGAGGGCCACTATGTCTATGAATTGAATACCAAGGCCCTCATTGGAAACAAGTCCGCAAGGACTTTTATGAACGGACCTGTTAAACAAAGTATTTGAAATGTAACTGTGCTGTTTTACATTTTTTGCCTAAAAAAAATATTCAATCAATCAAAAAAATCATTTTAATCATATTTTTGGAAGCAATAAACACACCAAGGTATTTAAAAGCATTAAAGGACGACTTCACCACTTTTCAACATATCTTCATATAATAGGTAGTCACTAATGCTCATGATAAAAATGGTACAATTTTTTTCTAATCAGTCTGTGTCTCAGAGGAGGGCTGTAGTAGACAGTTCAGAAACCCGTCTACCAGTGACATCATCGATGGGGAATCCAAGCTAATAGAAACTGCGGGCTTTGTATTCCTGGAAAGTTGCAACGCAATAATAGATCCCATTGTTCTCGCCTTCATAAAAATCTGAATTAAAAAATTGTAATCTTTTGGGGAAAAAAAAAAATCCTGCCTAACGATGATGTCACTGGTAGACGGGTTTCTGGACTGTCCACAGCCCTCCTATGAGACACAGACCAAGTAGAACATTTTTTTTTATCATTTTATCATGAGCATTAGTGAGGACCTATTATATGAAGATGTTGAAAAGTGGTGAAGTCGTCCTTTAAGCGATGTTTGAAAGAGGAGCTGTCTTGACTTAGGAGGAGAACCGCAGCGTACCTCTTGTGAGCCGTGGTCTCTTCACCTCCTCCTGCTCCTCGTGGGGCGTCGACGACATGCAGGAGCTCGTTTCCTCCAGGTGACCCTTGACCAGCCCTGGAAAACACACCATCACCAGGTACCAGTGGGACCTGAGGAACATTAGAGGAACATTAGAGGAACATTAGGGGAACATTAGAGGAACATTAGGAGAACATTAGAGGACCCCGGAGGGGTCCGCCATGTTCCAGGGGGGTCCCCGGGGGTTCCAACACTCCCAGGATGTCCGCGGCCCACCAGGGGGTCCGCGGACCCCCACGTAATAAAATAAATATATACATTTTTTTCAATTTTTTTAAAAACTTTTGGACAGTTCTATCCCACTATTTTGCCACCCCAAAATAAGCGCGCCCTCACAGCCCTAGAGCCCCGCGCAGCGGCTGGGGTCTCGGGGGGCAAAGCCCCCCGAGACTCTAGTTACATTACATTACATTACATTACATTACAGTCATTTAGCACAGTGGTTCTCAAACTTTTTCGTGCCAAGGACCCCCAAATAAACACTTATTAGCCCGCGGACCCCCATTTGAAAAGATAAGCCAGGGACCCCCCCATAATAGAAGATTTTTTACGGCTCTCTAACAGTGATTCTCAACCATTTTAATTTCAAGGACCCCCCCAGTTTGACATGCATTAGGGCTACGGACCCCCCATTTAATGGCATGTATGTCTCTGGGACCCCCTAATTCATATTGTAAAATCAATGTTAATTTAACTCTGAGAGTGTACAAATGGATCCAAATGGACGGGTCCATTTGGTTCCATTTGTACACTCTCAGAGTTACAGACCTATAAGGGTCCATTTGGTTCCATTTGTACACTCTCAGAGTTAGAGACCCATAAGGGTCCATTTGGTTCCATTTGTACACTCTCAGAGTTACAGACCCATAAGGGTCCATTTGGTCCCTGTCCATCATCAAGGTAAGAGTGACATATATATCAGCTCCCTACTGTCTTAACCCATTGAGACCTGAATAGGGATGGAGCTCGTTAATTTTTATTGATAATGAGCACCTTATCGAGCCTGCTTATCGAACCGAGCTTTTATCGAGCCCACTATCGATCCTTTTCTATTATTAAGAAAAAAGACGTGAGGCGAAAAATTCTGAACAGAACCGGTATCTTTTTGTATAGGCCAGTTTGTGACAGTGAGTTTGTGGCTGACCACTATCTAAAATTAAATGAAGATGACAAAAGTAAAAAATATTTTTGCCTATCATTAAAACAACCATCGTGACTACTAATTGAAGCCGAATTGGGCCAAATCGCATGGATGAGCCCTGACAGCAGATGGTTGGTGCTACAGACTCCAAATTTCGCACACAGATAGCTCAGACCTTTGCCTACGATCTTAGCTAGGCCTCGACCCGACCCGATATGCGGTTTTCCGGAACCAACGCGAAAGGTTCGGAATATCCATATGCGGAGTCCTGACTACTAATTGAAGCCAATGGACGCCGAATCCAAATTGTCCCGAATCGCATGGATGAGCCCTGAAAGCACATGGTTGGTGCTACAGACTCCAAATTTCGCACACAGATAGCTCAGACCTTTGCCTACGATCTTAGCCAGGCCTCGACCCGACCCGATACACAGTTTTTCGGATCCGGCACGAAAGGTTTGGAATCTCCGTATGCGGAGATGACTGACATCGGGCTGTTCCGGAGCAAGCGCTGACTCATTGTGACATCACTTCATAAAAGGCATCACATAAGTCCAGCACTCTTGACAGACCTCTGCATATAGTCTATAAGCAGCTCTCAAAAAAATGAGTACTCCAGAAAAGCTACCAAAGCTAAACCCCGGTGAAGGAGAAATAATTCGTAACAACTTGGTACTTCTAAATTATCAGTGCAAGTTCATGGAAAGCCGGAAGGAATTGCAGGAGCAGGCCTTCAAGACATCGACTCAAGTCCTTCTTTATATACAAAAACTGGAGCAGGAAAAAAGAAAAATGAACCAAAGAATTACAAAACTCGATTGGGATGCGAAATGGAAAGCTAATAAGGCTGTTGCTGGGGATCAGATGGGACAGTCAACATCTGCTGGCCAGACAGGAGGAGCAGACGGAGGAGGAGACAGTGTTCCTGGGGAGCAGATGGAACAGTCAACATCTGGTGGGAAGACAGGAGGAGCAGACAGAGGAGGAGACAGTTTTTTTGATGAGATCGGTGATGAAGAATGAATTAACTGTGCTGCTTTTACTGAAGAAAACAAGGATCAGTCAAGATCTGAGTTGGATGAGGTGCAGACGGGGGAGACATAAGACAAGCTAAATCAACAGCACAAGACCAACAAAAAACAAGTTCTCCAAAAAAACTCAAGCTGAACTCTCCCGCTACAAAAAAGAAAAGAGCAACAAAGCGTGGGACTGGGATGATGACTTGAATGATGCAGATTTATGCAGGCTGCATATTCTGCTTAAAGAAGAAACAAACAAAAAGCGACAGAGATATATGCCATATATGGGCATAAAACGACACATACAAACAGATACATAGATCCCCATATATGGGCATGAAAGGGAAACAGACAGACAGATCCAGAGATCTCCATAATAAAGTCAAAACGGGTCCAATGACAACAGGTATAATGGGGTTTGCATTAAAGGGGGAACCGGCACTGTGTCTGCAACACAGTCGAAGGCACAGACAGATACAGAGATCTCCATTATGGGCATAAAGGGACACAGACAACCAGATACAGAGATCTCCATATATGGGCATAAAACTATGACAACAGGTATAATGGGGTTTGCATCAAAGGGGGAACCGGCACTGTGTCTGAAACACAATTTCGCACGCAGATAGCTCAGACCTTTGCCTACGTTCTTAGCTAGGCTTCGACCCGATATGCGGTTTTCCGGAACTAACGCAAAAGGTTTGGAATCTCCGTATGCGGAGATGACTGACATCGGGCTGTTTCGGAGCAAGCGCTGACTCATTGTGACATCACTTCATAAAAGGCTCTGACATCACATACACTAGATGAGTCAACACAAAATCTCTCTGAGTGTCCATATATGGAAACATCAACGTGCTGACCTCAGTATGACATCAGACCGTACACAGATGATGACGGGTTCATCTATAAAATAGATGAACCCATCATCATATTATAAGAGGACACTCAATGCAGCTGCTGCAACAGCAGCAACAACAGATAACCCTGATCGGGACAGTCAGCCGGGAAACAGCCACACCCTGTCATTGGATGTGACCATGGCAACAGCTAACCCCAGTGACAGCTGGACACCCGCCACCAAAAAACGACGCATGGAACCACGCAGAAAAACCTCATTGAGCAAGAGGACACACAATGCCAAAATGCATCGTGCGCGTCGAGCAGCTGCAGATGAAGCAACAGATAACCCTGATCAAGACAGGGTCTAACCCGAAGGGCTAGACCCTTATATGAACTAGAAGACCATTATATGAACTAGAAGCTCGGCCGCCCTTTGGGCGGCCGAGCTTCTAGTTCATATAATGTGCAATAAGTGTTAAATGGCTTTATATTATGAATAGTACTGTAATAATTACTATAAAATCTCCATGTCTCTTCAACTTTTTATAAACAAAAAATGCATAGTTATTTTTTCTATTATTTTTTCTTTGTTTTAACCAAAATATATCACTTGCACTACATTTTACTAGGGCCTTCAAATACAGTACTTTTCTAACAGACAGAAGGCAAGTGACCTTTTTACTTTTGGAAAATAATATTGAAGAAACGGTTAATGTGTGTACTGTCACTTTAAAAGCGCAATGTATACTTCATCGTACGACGGTGTCACGCACCAAACATGGCCGATCTCCAAGCTCACACTGCGTCTGTTCGCACCACGTTGTGAGCTTGTAGATCTGCCATTTTCGGCAACGATAGACTGAGGGACGGACACGCTCCGGGCAGCGCTGTTTGGCACAACTTGCAGGTATCAATACACTTTTAGACCAACATGTTTGTGCCAGCGTGGGTGATTAGATTTATTTCTTGATCGCCTCTTGTTTTGATAGTTTAGACATGACGTCATGGGCCGCTACACTCGATAACAGGCTCGACAAGCCTAAAGCTTATCGAAAACCGGGTCTCGATAAATTCATGCCCGGGTATATAATGGACCCGGTTTTCGAGCTCCATCCCTAGACCTGAAGCCGATTCTAGATGTCTCCTAAATCTCAACTTTTCCGAAAAACGTACGTTTCTATATCAGTGGTGCTCAATCTTTTTCATGTCAAGGACCCCCAAAATTATATGTATTTGGCTGCGGACCCCCATCAAAATATGTTGTTCCAGGGACCCCCCAGAAGCAAAGATTTGAGTTAAAAATGTTCGCGTTAAAAATATATATATTCAAAGATTTGCACACATTTTCAAGATTCTTCAAAAATAGCAGATCTACAAGCTCGTAGCGCGGCACTCGGTGCCGCGCTATGAGCTTGTAGATCTGCTATTTTTGAATAGCCCAAAGTGTAAAATAATGCTTTTTAGCTCAAATATCGATATCGTATCGAAGTTGTGAGCCAAATATCGTATCGTATCGTTTGGTGAAATTAGTGTATCGGCACACCCCTAATGTCCATGCTTTCACCCGGGATTGTTGGTGGGTACAGTGTAGAGAGGAGAGAGGATTGTTGGTGGGTACAGTGTAGAGAGGAGAGAGGATTGTTGGTGGGTACAGTGTAGAGAGGAGAGAGAGAGAGAGAGAGAGAGAGAGAAGGATTGTTGGTGGGTACAGTGTAGAGAGGAGAGAGGAGAGAGAGAAGGATTGTTGGTGGGTACAGTGTAGAGAGGAGAGAGGAGAGAGAGAAGGATTGTTGGTGGGTACAGTGTAGAGAGGAGAGAGAGAGAGAGAAGGGTCGGGCCTTACTCTTGATTGACAGGCACAAACAGGAAGTCCTTGTCGAAGATGTCGACGTTTCGAGTCCAAGTCTTCACCCTCTGATGTCTGCTGACTCTGTCCCTGCACACACACACACACACACACACACACACACACACACACACACACACACACACACACACACACACACACACACACACACACACACACACACACACACACACACACACACACACACACACACACACACACACACACACACACACACGTCTGAGACAACAGTCTGTAAGAACTATTAAAAACATTTAATGGTTTATGGTGTTCTTACAGAGGTTGAGGTTCCTCTTCAGTGGTTCTAAAGGTTCTAAAGGTGTTAAAGGTTCTAAAGGGTTGAGGTTCCTCTTCAGTGGTTCTAAAGGTGTTAAAGGTTGTAAAGGGTTTATATGTTCTAAAGGTTCTATAGGGTTTCTTACAGAGGTTGAGGTTCCTCTTCAGTGGTTCTAAAGGGTTTAAAGGTTCTAAAGGTTCTAAAGGTTCTAAAGGGTTTCTTACAGAGGTTGAGGTTCCTCTTCAGCGGTCAGCTGTCTGTAGAAGAAGCTGCTGAACACGTGACAACGTTCAGACATGATCTCTGAACACTCCAACAACAAGTACCTGATGATGTAATATATAATGAGTTAATTAACATATAATTAACATGTCATTAACATCCTTGAGGTAGAAGTCAATTATATGTAATGAGTTAATTAACATATAATTAACATGTCATTAACATACTTGATGTAGAAGCCAATTATATATAATGAGTTAATTAACATATAATTAACATGTCATTAACATCCTTGATGTATACGTCAATTATATATAATGAGTTAATTAACATATAATTAACATGTCATTAACATACTTGAGGTAGAAGTCGATGATGATGTCGTTGAGGAACTCCCCTTCATCCAGACAGCAGAGGTCCTCTGTTGTCACGGCGATACGACCTTTACCTGGGGTCAAGGGATACTGGATCAACCTACACACACACACACACACACACACACACACACACACACACACACACACACACCGACACACACACACACACCGACACACCGACACACACACACGCACACGCACACGCACACGCACACACACACACACACACACACACACACACACACACACACACACACACACACGTAAGTACAAAATCACACCTGTGTGAAGGTAGCGGCGCCTTTGATACATTTTGTCATCAATAAGTGTTTATAATGTGTTTATAGCCACGTGTCACGTGAAGCTTGACCAATCACTTTGTTGACGTGTCTGACCAATCAGAACGTTGACGCAAAAGCCAGGTATAGAGGGCTAGTAATCCGCTCTATACCGGCTAGCGCCGCTAAAAAGAAAGTACACAGGAGCTGAGATACAGCCTTTTTAACACATCGGGTGCCAGAGGTTTATTAAAATATTATACGTTGAGTGCCTGCATTTCTTCCATCCACTTACGTTGATACGTTTCGTGCTGTAGAAGCCCCCCCGACGCGGACGCGCACATAAACAAAGCGTGCGAGACGGCGGAGGGTCCCCGACTAACGCCCGGAACAATAATATTTTTCTAACGCGATCCTCCATCGCAGAGTGAGATCGCCGATCGAAAACGTCTCGCTTTCCACCACGTTAAAAAAGAAATGGAGATATTAAGCTTTTAGTCAAGGAGTTAACGTTGGAGAGGCCCGACCGGAAGGATTTTTTGACACGGATCCACATCCGGCCTCTCCTTCTCAGAGAACTCCTCGGATGATCCCAAAGTTTCGTTAGAGTGCCCCCCCACGTGGGCCCCCCACGTATAAAAATAAAATGAGGCCAAAAAAAAAACGGTCCGGACCGCTTATGGCACACGACGTGTTAAGTAATAAGTTAACAAAGAAGTGAATGGAACAGCACATCTACAGATCATGATATCTTGTCTAAACAAAAAACTAAAAACCCTAAAAAACCTTAAAACCCCCCAAAAAAACTAAAAACCCTAAAAACCCTAAAAAAAAAAACTTTCGCAGATGAGTGAGGCTGGGACCGAGGTTATTAAAACCCAAAAAAAAACTAAAAAAACTAGAACACATAAAAACCCTAAAAACCCTTAAAAACCTAAAAAACCTAAAAAAAACTAAAACCCCTTAAAACCCTTAAAACCCTAAAAACTCTAAAAACCCTAAAAACCCTAAAAACCCTAAAAAAAAACTAAAAACCCTAAACACCCCTTAAAACCCTAAGGCCTGTCGTACTACTACTTTACCTGGTGCTGGTAGTGGGACATAACGCTGCCCTGCTCCTCAGTCTGGAACTGACCTAGAGAGACAGACAGACAGACAGACAGACAGACAGACAGACAGACAGACAGACAGACAGACAGACAGAATCAGATGATAACATGTGTTAATACAGTGGAACTAGAGTAGAGTGCTGCTGTGCTGTGTAATAACGCTGCTCTGCCCTCTAGTGTCTCAGCTCTGAACTTCATTCTAATGTGGCATGTACACTACACCAGTGGTTCTCAAACTTTTTCATGTCAAGGACCCCCAAATGGACACTTATTAGCCCGCGGACCCCCATTTGAAAAGATAATCCAGGGACCCCGATAACAGAAGATTTTTACGGCTCTCTAGCAGTGATTTCAACCATTTTAATTTCAAGGACCCCCAGTTTGACATGCATTAGGGCTACGGACCCCCATTTAATGGCATTTATACCTCTGGGACCCCAATTCACATTATAAAATCAATGTTAATTTAACTCTGAGAGTGTACAAATGGAACCAAATGGACCCTAACGGGTCCATTTGGTTCCATTTGTACACTCTCAGAGTTAAGTTACAGACCCATAAGGGTCCATTTGGTTCCTAACAACCATTTAGCTGGGGACCCCCTGGAACTCCCTCAAGGACCCCTGGGGGTCCCCGGACCCCACTTTGAGAACCAATGCACTGCACTGTATGTACTGTCAATGATTACCGACACGTCTCATGTCCATGTCTAAACACAGGCTGAGACAGTGTTGTGAATATTATACGATGCTCTTTCCTCTACCTAACTTTTCTTTACCTAACAATATCAGGGGTATTCAACTAGATTAGGCAGGGGGCCACAACTGTAAAATAATTTGGAGTTGGGGGCCGCACAGTGCGCGCACACAATTTGAAATTTTTCGGGTCTAATTCGGGTCTAATTCGGGTCTAATTCGGGTCTAATTCGGGTCTAATTCGGTCTAATTCGGGTCTAATTCGGGTCTAATTCGGTCTAATTCGGTTCTATTTAAGGTTCTAAGTGAAGTTCCAATGAAAGATGGCCTTTCAAGAACTAATGAAGGGTAAATAATTTGTACTGTTTTAACTTTGATAACATAAAAACGAACATATATTTACATAAATAATAATTATGAAAATGATTTTTTTTTTGGAATATGGCCAGGGGCCACAAGGAAAGCTCCTCGCGGGCCGCACGTGGCCCGCGGGCCGCCAGTTGAATATCTATGACTCCTCGTATGCAGTTTCACATCACTGACATAATGAACAAGTAATTGGCTTTCTTTATGTTAGGGGCGTGCAACCTGTCCTGGATGGAAGTGCTGAGGTGCAGTGCGTCTTAACCTTATTTCCTGTCCCCTTTGTCACCCTAACGTTTCTTGGTAAAACGCTAGCCTAGAACTGTTTACATGTTTGCAGAAATGACAGTTATCTACAGTGTTGGTTCTCAAAGTGGGGTCCGGGGACCCCCAGGGGTCCTTGAGGGGGTTCCAGGGGGTCCCCAGCTAAATGATGGATAGTTAGGAACCAAATGGACCCTTATGGGTGTGTAACTCTGAGAGTGTACAAATGGAACCAAATGGTGTCTTTGTCGAACTGTAAAGAAAAGAAACAACGACAACTCTCAACATCACTGACTAAACTATAGTGTGTAGAGAAACAAGAGATGTCCCGATACCAGGATCTGACATGTGTCCTGATACTCCTTATATGGAATGGGCGAGTACGCCAGTCTATGCACCGATCCCATTGACAGGGGTCGACACTAACGGTTGCCTGACTGGCGACTGTCCGTGGCAGCCAGTGGCGTGCACAGACATTTTGAGGGGCAGGTGCTCAAGTAAATTATACTTTTTTTTGTTTACTTGGTCTGCTCTTTTTTCCCCCTCTACACCTATACCTCTTTGCCAAAAATAGCAGATCTACAAGCCCACAACGCCTCGCAGCGCGAGGCGTTGTGAGCTTGTAGATCTGCTATTTTTGGCTAAAGTTCTCCTCAGAAAAGGGATGCTAGGTTTCGAGCGGTTATGGTAAAAAGTAAAATCATATCACATAAAGAATTGGCGGACCCCCTGTAGTAACTCCGAGGACCCTCTAGGGGTCCCGGACCCCCTGTTGAAGACCCCTGCTGTAAACCTTTCAAAAGGGCACTTCTGGGGCAAAGGGCAGGTGCTCAAGCACCACCTAGAGTCTATCTGTGTACGTCCCTGGTGGCAGGTAAATGAAACTGTGTGTGTGTGTATGTGTGTGTGTGTGTGTGTGTGTGTGTGTGTGTGTGTGTGTGTGGACTTGTTCATCGCTTTCTTAGATCTGTCAAAGGCATTTGACACAGTGAACAGGGATCTGCTGTGGCAGGTGCTGAAGAAATTTGGATGTCCATCCAAGTTTCTCACCATCCTTGGACAGTTTCATTCCGGGATGATGGCCCGAGTGGTAGTGGGGAGGCACAGATCTGAGCCCTTTAGTGTACAGACTGGAGTAAGGCAGGGCTGTGTGCTAGCTCCAGTCATGTTCAACATATTCCTAGTCTGTGTTACAACACTGTTACATAGGATGCTGGAGGAGCAGGCTGGAGTCACCATTGACTTCAGGCTGGATGGTAACCTGTTTAACATCAGGAGGTTACAGGCAACAACCAAGTTAACATCTGAAAACATCATCGAGCTACAGTATGCCGACGACTGTGCCCTGGTAGCCCACACACCAGAGGCCCTACAAAGCACTCTCTCGGCAGCTGTCACTGCATACAGCAGAATGGGTCTGACGATCAACACCCAGAAAACGGAGGTAATCTGTCAGTTGAGTGCTGGCCCCCCGTGCCACCCAACAACCTTCACAGCAGGAGGGCAACAGCTGCTCACGGTTCCCACCTTTAAATACCTGGGAAGTATAATATCTGACACCTGCACAATGGAGGACGAGATCCAAAACCGCCTTAAACAAGCTTCAACATCATTTGGTCGTCTACGGAGAAGGGTTTTTCTAAACAGCAACATCAATCTCCACACCAAAGTGCTTGTGTACAAAGCAGTATGCATCTCCACGCTACTGTATGGATGTGAGGCATGGACCATCTACAGCCACCAACTCAGAAGCCTGGAGGCCTTCCATGTCAGATGTCTTCAGAAGATCCTCGGCATCACTTGGAGGGACAGAGTGCCACACACAGAGGTACTGGAACGGGCAGGCAGCTGCAGTATAGAGTCCATCCTGAACCAACATCAACTCAGGTGGCTGGGGCATGTCATTCGTATGCCCAGCCATAGACTCCCGCGCAAAGTCCTCTACGGCCAGTTACACCTTGGCCAACGGAGTGCTGGTGGGCAGAAGAAGCGATTCAAGGACCAACTGAAGACCACACTGAAGAGAGGCCGGATCAAACCCTCTTCACTGGAGGAACTTGCTTCCTGCCGCAACCTCTGGCGTTCTCACTCCGCACAGGGAGTAGAGTATATGGAAAGTCAGCGCACAGAACACCGTGCAGCAAAGCGTGCAAAGAGGCATGCCCGCAAAGCCACCCCTGCTCCCGTCAGTATCGCTTTTACATGCCCGGTCTGCAACCGCAACTGTGGATCCAGGATCGGACTATTCAGCCACCAGAGGACTCACAAATAGGAGAAGATGGTCATCATCGGACACGATGGACAACCACAAGCAAAGCAAGCAAGTGTGTGTGTGTGTGTGTGCGTGTGTATGTGTGTGTGTGTGTGCGTGTGTGTACGTACGTTCTTAACCATCTTGCCCTGCTCTATGATGGCGTCTAGAGGGACGTTGGTGGCTCCGATCTGCTGAGTGATCCAGACAACAGTGACAGTGAATAGCATTGTACCATAGTATCATTGGCTTTAGAAGCAGGCAAGACCAGCAACATAGAGGTCAAAATGAACCTTTTGTAGGCAACCTCAAATCCGCTTTTACTCTGTTTGTCACTAAGTAGTCTATATTTTGTTATGTTACTTGAATGCATACCACTATGTTAATTTGTATAGCCCTAAAGTTTAAGTTTTTGGCAAGTCTTGGAGTGTGCATGTGTCTGTTTATATTGTAGTTAGTTTATTAAAATGATACATAAGATACATTGTGGGATTTTTCTCAGATTTTTCTCTGCAATCATCCCCACAACTATAGATAGAATCTGAGCAAAGATGTAATACCATACATTATTTATGACTGCAGCCATATTGACAACATAGAAATGAAAGCTCAAACTGACCAAATGTGTTCATATTGCTTAAAAAGCAGACTTTTTGCCATAACAGTTAGCTGTCACTGTAAAAGTCATAGTAAAACTCATTTTCGGGTGGCGTCCATCTTGGAAATATGCAAAGTAAAGGTCCAGACACACCTAATCATAAAGATAAGTATTCCATTGAGTTTCTCATGCTCTGAAACCATGAAATAGACACCAAGTTTGCATTTCTAGCCCATCTGGTTCAAAAGTTATCGCCAAAGCTATTTTCTGATAGGGGCCAATATTGAGGCGGCCATATTGGATTTCCAGCAAAAAATTGACCGGGTTGTCCATATAGGTTGCGATCCTACTGGGTCATACATATTATTTCTGGTGGCCAACCTTTTATGGCAGGGCAAATGCAGGGGGGTACCCTTTGCCCCCTGGGTAGTATGTCACATGCATAGTTACAGCTCCGACGCCTTTATTGGATGTACGGATGTTTGTGTCAAGTGCAATGTGTTTGCAGCGCTGGAGGAGAGGCTCTGGCGGCTAGAGGAAACCATGGCTAGTGGTGCTCACTTTAGCCTAGCCTCTGCTCCCGTGCAACAGGGAACAGGGGGACATTACCAGCCACGGTCACCGACCGTGACTGATCATAGTCCCCACACGCACCCTACGACCCAAGACGGCTGGGTGACTGCTCCTGGTCGTAAGCGTAGAAATAAACAAAAGCACACGGGACACCAACCACTTCACGTTTCAAACAGATTTTCCCCACTCGCTGCTACACCCGTTGAGTTTAGCAGTGAGACGTCAGCCCCACTCTGTGACACGCCCCCTCCGCGTGTCACTGAGAAAACAACTCTGGTTATTGGTAGTTCTATAATGAGAAACGTGAAGTTAGTGACACCAGGGACCATAGTCAAATGCATCCCCAGGGCCAGAGCGGGCGACATCAAATCAGATTTAAAAATGCTGGCTAAAATTAAACATAAACGTTATGATACAATTGTAATCCACTGCGGTGGCAATGACACACGACGTAAGAGATCAGAGATCACAAAGATAAATATTGAGTCAGTGTGCACATACGCAAAGACAATGTCGGACTCTGTAGTTTTCTCTGGTCCCCTGCCAAATATGATTGGTGATGAGATGTACAGCCGTATGTCTTCATTCAACCGCTGGTTATCAAGGTGGTGTCCAGATAATAACGTGGGCTTTATAAATCACTGGCAAACTTTCGAGGGGAAAACTGGTCCGATGGGGAGAGACTGCATACATCCAACTTGGGATGGTGCGGCGCTCATCTCTAGAAATATAGACGAGTTTATCAAACTATGACCACCCAGAGTTGGGACCAGGAAGCAGAGTTGCAGTCCTACACGCTTCCCTGTGCTTCCACCAGAGCAGCCACCTACCCTACAAATCAGAACAATTGAAACTACTCGACCCCCTAGGCATGTGAAACCAAGGGTTCGAGGAGCTGTGCATAAAAACCTGGCACAAATCAAAATTAATGCAGTAGTGCCACAAAATAAAATCATTAAATGTGGACTCCTGAACATTAGATCTCTACGCTATAAAGGTGTATTGGTAAATGAAATCATATCAGACAACCATCTTGATCTACTTTGTCTTACCGAAACATGGCTGGGTGAGCAAGAATACGTCAGTCTAAATACAGCCACCCCACCAAGTCACACAAATGCTCATATTCCCCGAGACACCGGCCAGATTGGAGGTGGAGTTGCAGCCATATTCAATTCAAGCCTAATAATCAGCCCCAGACCCAGGCTGACTTACAAAACGTTTGAAAGTCTGGGTCTCACTCTTTCGCACCCAAGCTGGAAATCACTACAGCCTTTATTATATGTTACAGTGTACCGCCCTCCTGGGGCCTACACTGAATTTCTATCTGAATTCTCAGAGTTTCTATCACGCCTAGTCCTAGACTCTGATAGAATCATTTTGGCTGCCGACATGAATATCCACGTGGATGTAGTAACCGATAGCCTCAGTAAAGCGTTTATTACATTAACTGAGTCAATCGGTTTCTCTCAGTGTGTAGATAAACCTACTCACAAGTTCAACCATACCCTCGACCTTGTTTTGGTCTATGGTATTGAAATTGAACATCTCATAGTCTTCCCATATAATGAGAACCTCTCCGACCACTACTAAATAACTTTTGATTTTACATTAATTGATTACTCACCATCGGACAAAAATGTACTTGGTAGAAATCTATCTGAAAGTGCTGTGGGCAAATTTAAGGAAGCAATACCATCAGCCATCAACTCAGTATATCCCAACACAATTGAAGATCTCTATACTTATAGCACCTCTCAGGTCGATCACCTTGTTGATAATGTCACAGGCTCCCCTCAGACAACACTTGACTCTGTTGCTCCTTTAAGAAAGAGGGTAATAAAGCAACAGAGGCTAGCCCCATGGTATAACTCTGGAACTAAAAATCTCAAGCGAACGTCACGTAAGCTTGAAAGGATATGGCGTTCAACCAAACATAAAGAATCCTGTATAGCCTGGCAGAACAGCCTTAAAATATATAGGAAGGCTCTCTGCAATGCCAGAGCCACCTATTATTCTTCTCTAATAGAGGAAAACAAAAACAACCATAGGTTCCTTTTTGACACTCTAGCCAAATTGACAAAAAGTCATGACTCTACTGATCCGCGTATTCCTATATCCCTTAGCAGCAATGATTTCATGAATTTTTTCAATGGTAAAATCAATACTATCAGAGATAGTATTGATAACCTACTACTCTCAGCCCCTACCGGACCGCCCTCCGACGTAATATCCTCAGAAGTGGCTGTACGACACAGTGTATATTTGGACAGTTTCTCCCCGGTCGAGCTCTCCGAATTCACTTTAATGATCACATCTTCCAAACCAACGACCTGTCTCTTGGATCCAGTCCCAACAAGATTGCTTAAAGAGGTCCTGACCCCGGTTGGTGCATCCCTACTCGATATGATCAATATGTCCCTGGTGACGGGCTACGTACCACAGTCCTTTAAGGTAGCTGTCATCAAACCCCTCCTCAAGAAGCCTACTCTCGACTCAGGCATTTTGGCTAACTATAGACCTATATCGAACCTCCCATTTCTCTCTAAAATCCTTGAGAAAGCAGTCGCCAAGCAGTTATGTGACTTTTTACATAACAACAAGCTATTTGAAGCTTTTCAGTCAGGATTCAGAGCACACCATAGCACTGAGACGGCATTGGTGAAGGTCACAAATGACCTCCTGATTGCATCCGATAATAACCTGCTCTCTGTACTGGTTCTGTTGGACCTCAGTGCTGCATTTGATACTATTGATCACCATATTTTGTTGCAGAGACTTGAGCATCTGGTTGGCATTAAGGGTGCTGCATTGAACTGGTTTGAGTCCTATCTGTCTGACAGATTTCAATTTGTAAACGTTAACGATACACCTTCACTACGCGAAAAGGTTAAATACGGAGTCCCACAAGGCTCTGTACTTGGACCAATACTATTTACTCTATATATGCTTCCTTTAGGTGAGATAATTAGGAAACACTCTATACATTTCCACTGTTATGCAGATGATACACAATTATATCTATCAATGAAGCCAGATGAAACAGATCAACTGGCTAAACTTCAAGCATGTCTTATAGACAGCAAGAGTTGGATGACCCGTAATTACCTAATCCTCAACTCAGACAAAACTGAAGTTATTGTACTTGGCCCTAAGCACCTCAGAGATAAACTAGCCGATCAGAATTTTACCCTAGATGGTATTACCTTGACCTCCAGGGCCACTGTAAAGAATCTGGGAGTCACGTTTGACCAAGATATGTCCTTTCAGTCCCACATAAAACTAATTTCAAGAAATGCCTTTTTTCACCTGCGTAATATTGCAAAAGTTAGGCACATTCTGTCCCAAAATGATGCAGAAAAACTTGTCCACGCATTTGTTACTTCTAGGCTGGACTATTGCAACGCTTTACTATCAGGCTGCCCAAGTAAGTCCCTAAATAGCCTGCAGCTTGTCCAGAATGCCGCTGCGCGCATACTGACAGGAACCAGAAGAACAGATCATATCACTCCTTCATTGGCGTCTTTGCACTGGCTCCCGGTTAAATACAGAATCGAGTCTAAAGTTCTCCTCCTCACATACAAGGCTCTCAATGGACAGGCACCAGTATATCTCAAAGAACTCATCGAGCCCTATAAACCAGCCAGAACACCATTGCGCCCACAGTATGAAAAAATGCTTACGGCTCCAGGAAACCCCCAAAAAGTAAGAACAGGAGGCAGAGCATTTAAGTTTCAGGCACCTCAGCTGTGGAACCTTCTCCCAGTCTCAGTCCGCGAAGCAGACACACTCTGTATATTTAAGACTAGACTAAAAACCTTTCTCTATGATAAAGCCTATAGCCGAAGTGTATAGACTCAGTCACCCTATAGTTATCCTCTCTCCCCTCCCCTGCCCTCCCCCCCCCCCCTTCTCCTCTCATCCTCTCTCTTCTCGTCCTCCCTTTGGTTGTGTGGGTTTGTGTCCCAATGGTAAAATGGTACAATCGTAATTAACCCTGTACGGATTCACGCTCTAGTAAGGCCTAACACTAATTCTACAACCGGGGACCCGCTCCCCGGAGTTTCTTTTATTTCCCACGTCGCAGGTCCATGGACTGCCACTACGGACCCCCAGCTGCGGCTCAAGACTGCGACTGCGGACCGGGCTTCTCCATGGAGCACGACCGTGGATTTCTACTACACTACACTATACCACTATACTATATATACTGTATATTATCTTAATATTCTTATATTATACCAATATATACTACATACCAGTGTTGGGACTAACGCGTTACTAACGTAACGCGTTACGTAACGTAACGCGTTACGTAACGTAACGCAACTACTTTTTGCAGTAACTAATAACGTAACGCGTTACCTTTTCCAATTCAGTAACGGCGTTATAGTTACTGTGATTTAAAAAGGTGCGTTACTGCGTTACATTATGTGATCCAACTGCATGTCTCCCCCGCGGAGCAGCTTGCCTGTCATCTAAACAGGACAGGCAGGCTTGGATGGATACAGGCAAATTCAAGCGATGCCACTCACTCTAACTTGAGAAAGTGAAAGTAGAGAGGAGTGAATGATGATTGGTTAACAGGGGGTAAAATGTCAGCCTAAGCCAATCAGAGACAGAGTTGGGCGGGTCTTGCCATACACAGACCCTCCCTTGCTAACACACACACACACACACACACACACACACACACACACACACACACACACACACACACACACACACACACACACACACACACACACACACACACACACACACACACACACACACACACACACACACACACACACAGCTGAGCGACAGCGCACGTTAGTTTGCGGCTTGGAAATATAACCATTATTTAGAATTTGTGGGGATAAAGGACGCTAAAGACATTGCAGTGACAGAAAACATTGTCCACATCGAGTAACAGCAATGCTAATCTCCTGAAGCACGTAACTAAAGTCCATGGGGTTATAAAACTAGTCGCCAAATAAGACCCCTCCGTCTCCACCGGCAGTGATCTAGATGGAGCAACAGCTACTCCATCCATCTAAACAGCCAAAAAACATTTTTTTTAAATCGCCACAGCATGTCACCCAGACTCAACTAAACAGATTGATTGGCAGGTATGTTGTTGAGGAGGACATGCTTCCCATCGCAACGGTTGAGTTTGTTGCCTTCAGAGCAGTGGTTCTCAAACTTTTTCCTGCCAAGGACCCCCAAATAGACACTTATTAGACCGCAGACCCCCATTTGAAAAGATAAGCCAGGGACCCCCATAATAGAAGATTTTTACGGCTCTCTAGCAGTGATTCAAGGACCCCCAGTTTGACATGCATGCATTAGGCTACAGACCCCCATTTAATGGCATGTATGTCTCTGGGACCCCAATTCATATTGTAAAATCAATGTTGATTTAACTCTGTGAGTGTGCAAATGGAACCAAATGGACCCGTTAGGGTCCATTTGGTTCCATTTGCACACTCTCAGAGTTACAGACCCATAAGGGTCCATTTGGTTCCTGTCCATCACTTAGCTGGGGACCCCCTGGAACCCCCTCAAGTACCCCTGGGGGTCCCCACTTTGAGAACCAATGCTTCAGAGAACTAGTCAGAAAAATAGCAGTGAAAGCAGCAGGGCCACTACAGTGCAGAAAGACGTTTAATTGTTCCACTACATTTCATAATGACTACAATGGTCTCATCTCTCACTGTACCACAGAGCAACACTAAAGCTGTGTGTGTGTGTGTGTGTGTGTGTGTGTGTGTGTGTGTGTGTGTGTGTGTGTGTGTGTGTGTGTGTGTGTGTGTGTGTGTAATACAGTACACTGGCATAAGTGTGAGAGGTTTTTTATTTTAAAATAAAAAACAAGGTTTAGTCAGTAAAATTAAGGGCACTCACATCTACAGTATATGCAAATTACATCAAATTCATTCAAACTGATAACTGACTGGGGAGGGAGTGTGGGAGATTGGTGGGTTATTGTATTGCTCTGAGTATAATGATCATTACATCCTGATGTGAAAGAAAATATTTCTAAAGAAGAAGAAACAAATAAACGTTATTATGTATAGCCTATCAAAATCATTTGGAAATAATATATTTATATATTATTATTATCAAAATCATTTGGAAATAATATATATATATATATATATATTATTATCAAAATCATTTGGAAATAATATATATATATATTATTTCCAAATGATTTTGATAGGCTATACATAAAAACACTTTTAATTTATTTTATGAATTTTTTCTTCTTTTTAAAAAAAAGTAAAGTAAAGTAACTAGTTACTAGTTACTTTCATAATTTAGTAACTAAGTAAAGTAACGAATTACTTTTTTGGAGCAGTAACTAATAACTGTAACTAGTTACTTTTTAAAAGTAACTTGCCCAACACTGCTACATACACATTATTGCTGTACTATATTATACTATCATATATATCTTACACTATTATATGTGCTACTATTGTTACTGTTACTACCTGCAATGTATCTCTTTCTGTCTCTCCTCTGTCTCTGTATCTCTTTCTGTCTCTCCTCTGTCTGTCCCTCTCCCTCTCTCTCCCTCTCCCTCTCTCCTCTTTCCCCCGACACGGTCGAGGCAGAAGGCCGTCACCTTAGAACCTAGGGTCTGCCTGACGTTTCTTCCAGTTAAGAGGGAGTTTTTCGTTGCCACTGTCGCAAAAATTGCTTGTTCAGGGTGGGATTGTCGGGTCTCTTCTCTACATGTAAAGTGTCTTGAGACAACTTGTTGTGATTTGACACTTTAATAAAATTGAATTGAATTGAATTGAATAGCCTGATGCTAACCTACATAGCCTGACGCTAACCTCTTTAGCCTGATGCTAACCTACGTAGCCTGATGCTAACCTACATAGCCTGATGCTAACCTACGTAGCCTGATGCTAACCTCTTTAGCCTGATGCTAACCTACATAGCCTGATGCTAACCTCTTTAGCCTGATGCAAACCTCTTTAGCCTGATGCTAACCTACATAGCCTGATGCTAACCTACATAGCCTGACGCTAACCTATTTAGCCTGATGCTAACCTCTTTAGCCTGATGCTAACCTCTTTAGCCTGATGCAAACCTCTTTAGCCTGATGCTAACCTACATAGCCTGATGCTAACCTACATAGCCTGACGCTAACCTCTTTAGCCTGATGCTAACCTCTTTAGCCTGATGCAAACCTCTTTAGCCTGATGCTAACCTCTTTAGCCTGATGCAAACCTCTTTAGCCTGATGCCAACCTCTTTAGCCTGATGCCAACCTCTTTAGCCTGATGCTAACCTCTTTAGCCTGATGCCAAGCTACATAGCCTGATGCTAACCTCTTTAGGGGCGGCAGTGGCTCAGGGGTAGAGTGGCCGGGTAGTGTGAGCTGGAAAACCGCAAGGTTCCCAGTTCGATACCGGGCTGGGGCGCTCCCCTAGAGTTAGTGTAGAAGTGTCCTTGAGCAAGACGCTGAACCCCTAATTGCTCCCGATGAGCAGGTTGGTGCCTTGCATGGTTTCCTCCGCCATCGGTGTATGAATGTGTGTGTGAATGGGTTAATGGCACAATCAATGTAAAGCGCTTCGGATAGAAGCGCTATATAAATGCACCATTTATTTAGCCTGATGCTAACCTATTTAGCCTGATGCTAACCTTTTTAGCCTGAGGCTAACCTACGTAGCTTGATGACTCACCCCGGCGGCGGTGTTGTGGCCCCTCAGCGCGGCCGCCAGCAGGGGGGCGTGTCCGAGCGTCAGCAGCTGCAGGGCGTGGTCCACGGACAGGGGGAGGGAGATGCCGTACATGTCCAGCAGGGAGCGCAGCAGAGCCGCCCGCAGCGCCGCCAGCGGAGAGGCCAGTTCCACCAGGATGAATGGACACGCCCCCTCTGTGGACAGAGGTTCCGTATATATATTACATTACATACTGTGTTTACCTGGTGCTGTGAAGTAACTAGGTACATTTACTCAAGTACTAGGGGGGCGTGTCCCTACTTAGCCTAATGCTAACCTACGTAGCCTGATGCTAACCTCTTTAGCCTGATGCTAACCTACATAGCCTGATGCTAACCTCTTTAGCCTGATGCTAACCTACATAGCCTGATGCTAACCTCTTTAGCCTGATGCTAATGTGCTGATGCACATTTAGTGCCAGAGGTTTTTTTAATTAAGACCTGGAACTTTGTCATTTTTAGACTTGACCTAAACAAGCATTATTTTACACTTTGGGCTATTCAAAAATAGCAGATCTACAAGCTCGTAGCGCGGCAAGATCTGCTATTTTTGAAAAATCGTGAAAATGTGTGCAAATCTTTGAATGTATATTATATTTTTAAAGCGAACATTTGTAACTCAAAATCTTTGCTTCTTGGGGGGGTCCCTAGAACAACATATTTTGATGGGGGTCCGCGGCCAAATATATATAATTTTGGGGGTCCTTGACATGAAAAAGATTGAGCACCACTGATATAGAAACATACGTTTTTCAGAAAACTGTTGGGATTTAGGAGATTTATGTAGAATCGGCTTCAGGTCTCAATGGGTTAAAACAGGCTAAATCTAATGCCTGCGTTTCTTACCGTTTACACTAAACGTGTTTAGAGCTGTAGACGGCTCTCCACGAGGACCCCGGTGTAAACAAAGGGTGTGCGCGCGCGATGGTGGAGGGTCCCGTCTAAGTACTGGAACGATAACATTTCTAACGCGGTCCTCCATTGCACTAGCCTGGTAAACCCTCCCTCCAGAAATCTCATTTCCATTTGATTTCTGGAGTGAGTCTGGCCTGATCCGCCTTTCTGCAATATCGGCTCTGTACGCCAAAGGGACGGGCCTATCAGCGTCGTCGCTCATCGTTCTGTGATTGACAGCGACAGTTGGCCAATCAGGTGGCGAGTTCGAGTGAGCCCGAATGAAGCCGAGTGCAGCCCGAGTGCCTCCGACAAAAGACGAACGGCAGCCATTGTTGTTGTCCGAGTTCCTTCACTGTTTACTTTTGTTTTTAAAACGGTGTCAAACTTCTTTTTTGAGGCACGGAATTTACTATTAAGATATCGTTTGGATAGAATTTAGTTGTTTAACTTCATATATGTGGTCAGTTAATCATGACAGAGCCTATTTAAAAATATAAATTCAGAGAACCGGGAGGGGCGGGCTGTGACACGCATGTATCCCAATAAGGCAACCTATTTTGGGCATGGCGATCTCGAAAGTCCCATTGCGTCATATTAGTGACGGAGGTGTTAAAAATGAACTGCTGATAGGCTGAAGGGGAAAAACGATCATTGGCTGAAGGGGTTGTCAGTCAACTGTATTACTCCCGCCCAACTCCAGCCCACAGCCAATATTGCAGAAAGGTGGATCAGGCCAGACTCACTCCAGAAATCAAATGGAAATGAGATTTCCGGAGGGAGGGTTTACCAGGCTACCATTGCACAGTGATCGCCCGTTCGATAATGGCTCGTTTTCACCGCGGTAAAAACATATGGTATATTTCTTATTCCGGGGCAAACTAGCTTATTGTGGAGCTCAAAGTCAAAGTAATCGTAACAGAATGTTTTTTCTTCACAGAGCATTTCTATAAAGTCACCAGAACAACATACTAAAAGTCCTAAAAGAAATCGTAGTTGCGGAAATATGTTTAACTCATTCTGTGCCACAATCCGTCAAATCCGTCACGTGGCCTGACACCCCGTGCGCCACAATCCGTCAAATCCGTCATAAAAAAAAATCAAAAATAAATAAATAAACCACCGGAATGTTTATGTTTCAGATATGATGATTTGAAGATTTGCTGCTCCATCCACTCCTTGTTTAACCTATAACTTAAAAAGGCTGTATCTCGCTTCCTAAGCACTTTTTTTTTTACAATGAATTTTGGCTGTGGCACTCGGAGCCAAAATTCCATAAATAAGCTGGGCACTGAATGAGTTAATTGGCATCAATCTAAAATGGCCGCCACTTATGGTCAAAAAGTCATAAAATGATGGTGAGTCCAATTTTCATTCATCTGAGATTTGACTTCCAAATGCATTTTGAGGAATTCAGATAAAATATTAAAAAATATATATTTTAGAAATTGTTAAGCAATATAACAGGGTGTTATTACTAGAGAGTCTAGAAAACTAGCATTTCACATCAAAGTAATTGTAACATTTATTTTCTCCATACATCATTTCTATGAGGCGTCCAGAACTTTAAACATAAATTAAACATACTTCCTCAACTAGGATTTCTTAGGACTGTTGTTAATGTTGTTCTGGACACCTCATTGAAATGATGTATGGTGAAAATAAATCTGTTACAATCACTTTGATGTGAAATGCTGCTAGAATATCTGGCAATAACACCCTGTAGTCTGTTATATTGGTTCACACATGGCTAAAACATCTTTTTTATATTTATCTGAATTCTTCTCCTCAAATTTTATTTAGAAGTCAATTCAAATCTGACTCACCATCATTTCTTTTTGACAATAATTGGCCATTTTGGATTGATGCTAATTCAACATATTTCCGCAGCTAGGATTTGTTAGGACTTTTAGTATGTTGTTCTGGTGACTTCATAGAAATGGTCTGTGAAGAAACAATGACTTGGATGTGATGCCTGGACTATGTAAATATATTATAACATGTATAACATGACTTTTAGTATGTTGTTCTGGTGACTTTGATGTGATGCCTGGACTATGTCAATACATTATATAACACGCATAACATACCGGCGGCCGTGACTGGCCGCAGGACTGACAGCTCCGTCTGCAATAGGCCGGCCTGGCTGTCCGTCACCCAGAGGAAGAGGAAGGAGGCGGCCACGCCCTCCTCCCACACGCCGTAACCGAGGAGCTGCGAGGTAACCACGGCAACCGATAAGCATTCGCCCGCCAGCTCGCTGTCGCTATGCGGACCTAGGAGACACAGAGAGACAGACAGGCAAGCAGACATACAGACAGACAGAAAGGCAGACAGGCAGGCAGGCAGACAGACAGACAGACAGACGGAGACAGGTTTGATCTGTAAATTGTCACTCATCTATTCTGGGAGAGCGACACTGTCAGAATAATACATGAGAGAGAGAGAGACACAGAGAGAGAGAGACATAGAGACAGAGAGAGAGAGAGACAGACAGACAGACAGACAGAGAGACAGAGACACAGAGAGAGAGACAGACAGAGAGACAGAGAGAGAGAGAGAGAGAGACAGACAGAGAGACAGAGAGACACAGAGACACAGAGAGAGAGAGAGAGAGAGAGAGAGAGAGAGAGAGAGAGAGAGACACAGAGAGAGAGAGAGACATAGAGACAGAGAGAGAGAGAGAGAGACAGACACAGAGAGAGAGAGACAGAGAGACACAGAGAGAGAGAGAGAGAGAGAGAGAGAGAGAGAGAGAGAGAGAGAGAGAGAGAGAGAGAGAGAGAGAGAGAGAGAGAGAGAGACAGAGAGACACAGAGAGACAGACAGACAGAGACAAAGAGACAGAAAGACACAGAGAGAGAGAGAAAGAGACACAGAGAGAGAGAGACAGACAGAGACAAAGAGACAGAGAGACACAGAGAGAGAGAAAGAGACACAGAGAGAGAGAAACAGACAGAGACACAGAGAGAGAGACAGAGACAGAGACAGAGAGAGAGAGAGAGAGAGAGAGAGAGAGAGAGAGAGAGAGAGAGAGAGAGAGAGAGAGAGAGAGAGACAGAGATTATGACTTACCTTTCAGAGGTAAGTTGATTCCATCTTTTGTGATCTAAAATGGACAGACAGGCAGACAGACAGACAGACAGACAGACAGACAGACAGACAGACAGACAGACAGGCAGGCAGACAGACAGACAGACAGACAGACAGACAGACAGACAGACAGACAGACAGACAGACGAGTGTAAATAGTAACTAAGTATGAACCGGAGAAATGGACTAAAGCCGAGGCAATGTTTTTCAAATTTAAAAAGCAGAAATTGCAGATCTACAAGCTTATAAAGAGTCAAAAAGTGTCACATAACTCATTCAAAATATTTGCCAACAGTGCCAACGATTTTTAATTTGTTCTACCTTTTGAAGTAGTCAGAGAACATTTATCTTTAGTATATGATGGATTGGTAATCACGTTACATTACATTAGTATATATCTTTAGTATATGATGGATTGGTAATCACGTTACATTACATTAGTATATAACTTTAGTATATGATGGATTGGTAATCACGGGGGCTTTCACTGTGCTTCCACGGAAGAAAGAAAAAAGGTCAAGCTACAGCCAGAGAAGATGGTTCATCCCCCCCGATTCTACCAGACTCGGATACGTCTTCTTTTAACCCATTGAGACCTGAAGCCGATTCTACATAAATCTCCTAAATCCCAACAGTTTTCTGAAAAACCTATGTTTCTATATCAGTGGTGCTCAATCTTTTTCATGTCAAGGACCCCCAAAATGATATGTATTTGGCCGCCGACCACCATCTCAAAATATGTTGTTCCAGGGACCCCCCAGAAGCAAAGATTTGAGTTAAAAATGTTTGCTTTAAAACAATATATATATTTCAAAGATTTGCGCACATTTTCACGATTTAAAAAAAAATAGCAGATCTACAAGCTCGTAGCGCGGCAGTCGGTGCTGCGCTACGAGCTTGTAGATCTGCTATTTTTGAATAGCCCAAAATGTAAAATAATGCTTTTTTAGCTCAAATCAAAATATGACACAAGTTCCAGGTCTCAATGGGTTAAAGCGGTCGGTGGATGGATGGATGGTGGATGGATGATCGGTGGATGGATCGTTGTGAAGAATAATATTCTATGATTTTTCAAAAGGTCAGTGAAAACGCTCGGAATCGCTGGCAAGGTTAATCTCATAATGTACTCCCCGGTGCCAAGGTTTTATTGTTGTTTTTTTTGTTTTTTTCATGTCGCCATAGCCCCCGCTAAATCCGTTTAAAATCGCGCGTTCATTGGGTTCTACACACATCTGGGGATCTGTGTGCGACGAGCAGAAAAGACCGCATCTGTTTACGTTCCGCCATCTTGAAGCTACAGGGGTATAAACGCTAGACGGGGCGATGCGAGGAGAAAAACTACACCAGAGATAATCGACTTAGAAACCCGGATCCTAGACAGGAAGTGGGTGTGATAAAAAAAAAAACGGAAATCGGATATTTCTGTTTCCGGTGGTGGAACCGGAACCGGAAGGGGATCAAAAAAATTCGGGAAAGTGAACCGTAAAATTTCATAACGGATTTTCATAATAGCAGGAGGTTCGCGTAGTAGATCGACGCGACTGGCACGCTGCTGCGGCTTTAAATAGGTTCGCGTAGATCTACGCGATTGGCAGTCAATGTGTTAATGAGTTAAAATGCTCTATTTTCAGGCTTTTTGTGCTCATTTTATTTTCCATTCTTTACTTCTAATTCTCTTTTCACTAGTTGAAACGTGCAAACGTGAAAAAACGCATAAACAAGAGCTTCACCTCACTTCTACCTGTAACTGTGTTGTGACAATACATAGACCCTCCAGAAAAACGCGGGCAAAAATCCTTGATTATGCGACGAAATATGTGTTTTTTTTTGCAATTTTATGCGGTGAAATTGCGGGAAGTTGCGAAATATGCGGAAAGTTGCGAAATATGCGGCAATATGCGAAATATGCGAAATACGCGAAATATGCGAAAAGTTGCGAAATATGCGGCAATATGCGAAATATGCGAAATATGCGAAAAGTTGCGAAATATGTTAAAAGTTGCGAAACACGCGGAAATATGCGATGCGAATCGCATATTATGCAATGCAGCCTTTTTGAAAAAAACATTACCCCCGCATAATTATGCGCCATTTTGCTGATTATGCGGTAAATTCTGCGATGGCATAAAGGCATTTTTCTGGAGGGTCTAAATACAGTTGGTTGATTGATGGTCTCACCAGCACGTTGCCATGGGCCTGTGCACTGAGCTGACCCAGGAGCAGCCTGGTGAACTGAAGCTCCATCACTGAGGAAGAGGAGGAGGAACAGGCTCCTCCAACGCTGGCAGGAGGAGGAGGAGGAGGAGGAAGAACATTGCTCTTCATTGCTCTAGAACCTCCTGAAGACGTCTCCACTGCACCTGGAATAGAAACCAATGGAATACTTTGCATCATGTACTCTATTCTATTTGAAGGCACATGTATCACCGTTACAAAGATCAGGGGGGGGGGGGGGGGGGGGTGTACCTGCACTATCATGGACGCTTCTAGAGCCTTCTGAACCTTTTGATTGTGGCACTGAATGAGTTCATGGGTTAAAGATGGATGGATGGGTTCACTGGTGTAACTTACTGGGCTCGGTGGGAGCAGGTGAGAAGACAGGGGTCCTCCTGGCAGCGGGGTACTCTGACGAGGGGCTCCACCTGAAGGGGTCCCTGGCTGGTCTCTGTGTCTGGTCTAAAAAAAAATGTTTTCAAAATTTTTCAAAAATAGCAGATCTACAAGCTCATAGCGCGGCACTCGGTGCCGCGCTATGAGCTTGTAGATCTGCTATTTTTGAATAGCCAAAGACATCTAAAGTGACACAGATGCGTTCCAGGTATCTATGGGTTAAACACATACACAGATCGACCAGCAGAGAGCGAGCAGCAAGTTGACACCTCGATCACTCGCTCGCTCACTCACTCGACCCCCCCCCCCCCCCCCATGTCATGAAAGGTAATGAAAAACCAGTCATGAAAGGTAATAATCGTTATTACCTTTCATGACATCAAATGCGTCCCAAAGTGCTTTATACATTAAAAAAACATATCAAAACAAAACAAAAATAACACCGTATTAAACACAGTGACTGCCAGAGTTTATTCATAATGTACTCATTTTGTTATTTACATTAATTTAAGTTTGTCTGGCTGCGGTTCTAAACGCATACACAGATCGACCAGCAGAGAGCGAGCAGAAAATTGACACCTCGATCGCTCACTTTCCCCCACCGTGGCCCCAGATGGAAAGAGATATATTCACTTATTGGTTTGAGGCGATGATATTAAACAGAATTATACGGGCGGATATCAATTCGCCTGCCTGCCAGCCAATTTCCCTGCATATGGAGAGGGGAAGATTAAAGGTGGGATTACCTTCTGCGTGTGTCATCAGGAAAAGAGACGTCTCACTCACCCGCAGCTTGTTTGCCTTTGTGGCCCTCCTCGTCTTTCTCCTCCCCCTCTTCGTCGCCAACTCTCCGTTTGTGTTTCGGCGGCTCATCAACGGCGTCGTCGTCCACCTCTTCATCCTCCCACTCCACGGGAGGGAGCGGGCGGCTTTGCCGGCGTTTGCCTTTCGCCGGTTTGGTCGGACCGCGGCTTCCCCCAGGGCGGGCGAGCACTGACTCATGATCAAAGCAGAGGGAGGGAGATGATGGTAGTGAGGGTTGACGAGTAGACCATTCGTCGTCATCATCTTCGTCAAGAAAAGCTTTGTAGAGCATGTAAAGTCTACACTCTCTCTGATCTCTGTCAACAACAAATTTAACACAAGAAACACTTTAGTGCGAGACAGACATTTACTGGGCATCCAAGTACCATCAAGGAGAAGAATGACCTTTTCAATGCGAATACAATTATAAAATCACCAATCCAGATAGTAGGAGGGCAGTCTTTAGAACACCTTGACAGACGATGTGCTGATTTCTCTGCATAAAAGTAGCTCAAACCACACACCTGCTCACTGGGCCACCTCGTAAACAAAGCGTGCGTGCAAGACGGCGCCCGGAACAATGATATATTTCTAACGCGATCCTCCATTGCAGAGTGATCGCCGATCGAAAACGTCTCGCTTCCACCACGTTAAAAAAGAAATGGAGTTATTAAGCTTTTAGTCAAGGAGATAACATTAGAGAGCCCGACCGGAAGGATTTTTTGACACGGATCCACATCCGGCCTCTCCTTCTCAGAGAACTCCTCGGATGATCCCAAAGTTTCGTTAGAGCGCCCCCACGTTGGGGCCCCACGTATAAAAATAAAATGAGGCCAAAAAAACGGTCCGGACCGTTTATGGCACTCGACGTGTTAAGTAATTAGTTTACCCATTAAGACCTGGAACTGTGTCATTTTTAGACTTGAGCTAAAAAGCATTATATTACACTTTAGGCTATTCAAAAATAGCAGATCTACAAGCTCGTAGCGTGCTACGAGCTTGTAGATCTGTTATTTTTGAAGAATCTTGAAAATGTGTGCAAAACTTTGATTAGATATATTTTTTTAAAGCGAACATTTTTAACTCAAATCTTTGTTTCTGGGGAGTCCCTGGAACAGCATATTTTGATGGGGGTCGGCTTCAGGTCTCAATGGGTTAACAAAGAAGTGAATGGAACAGCACATCTACAGATCATGATATGTTGTCTAAAAACAAAAAACTAAAAACCCTAAAAAACCTAAAAACCTCCCAAAAAACTAAAAACCCTAAAAAAAAACTAAAAACCTAAAAACCCCCAAAAAAAAACTAAAAACCCTTAAAACCCTAAAAAAAACTAAAAACCCTAAAAACCTAAAAACCCTTAAAAACCTAAAAAACCTAAAAACCCTTAAAACCCTTAAAAACCTAAAAACCCTAAAAAACCCAAAAAAAAAACTAAAAACCCTTAAAACCCTAAAACCCTAAAAAACATAAAAAACATAAAAACCCTAAAAACCCTAAAAAAAAACTAAAAAACCTAAAAAACCTAAAAACCCTTAAAACCGTAAAAACCCTAAAAAACCTAAAAAACCTAAAAAAACTAAAAACCTAAAAACCTAAAAAACCCTAAGGCATGTCGTTCTGAGAACTACTTTACCTGGTAGTGGTACTGAGTCTGGAACTGACCTAGAGAGACAGACAGACAGACAGACAGACAGACAGAATCAGATGATAACATGTGTTAATACAGTGGAACTAGAGTAGATTGCTGCTGTGTTGTATAATAACTCTGTCTCTGCCCTCTAGTGTCTCAGCTCTGAACTTCATTCTAATGTGGAATGTACACTACACCAGTGGTTCTCAAACTTTTTCATGTCAAGGACCCCCAAATGGACACTTATTAGCCCGCGGACCCCCATTTGACAAGATAATCCAGGGACCCCCCATAAAATACGTTTTTTTACGGCTCTCTAGCAGTGATTTCAACCATTTTAATTTCAAGGGCCCCCCAGTTTGACATGCATTAGGGCTACGGACCCCCATTTAATGGCATTTCTATCTCTGGGACCCCAATTCACATTGTAAAACCAATGTTAATTTAACTCTGAGAGTGTACAAATGGAACCAAATGCATAAAGGTCCATTTGGTTCCTAACTACCATTTAGCTGGGGACCCCCTGGAACTCCCTCAAGGACCCCTGGGGGTCCCCGGACCCCACTTTGAGAACCAATGCACTACACTAGGGATGGCCAATATTATCGATATCGCGATATATCGCAATATTTTATTTTGCGATACTGTATCGATACTCCAGTATCAATATCGCGATTTTTTTGATTTTTTTTTTTTGCTTTTTCAGATACAGGTTTTATGATGGGTGTGTGCTAGGTTGTAATGGATACTAGGTTGTTAATGGATACTAGGTTGAGTGGGTGTGTGCTAGGTGGTAATGGATACTAGGTTGTGTGGGTGTGTGCTAGGTGGTAATGGATACTAGGTTGTGTGGGTGTGTGCTAGGTGGTAATGGATACTAGGTTGTGTGGGTGTGTGCTAGGTGGTAATGGATACTAGGTTGTGTGGGTGTGTGCTAGGTGGTAATGGATACTAGGTTGTGTGGGTGTGTGCTAGGTTGTAATGGATACTAGGTTGTGTGGGTGTGTGCTAGGTGGTAATGGATACTAAGTTGTTAATGGATACTAGGTTGTTAATGGATACTAGGTTGTGTGGGTGTGTGCTAGGTGGTAATGGATACTAGGTTGTGTGGGTGTCTGCTAGGTGGTAATGGATACTAGGTTGAGTGGGTGTGTGCTAGGTGGTAATGGATACTAGGTTGAGTGGGTGTGTGCTAGGTGGTAATGGATACTAGGTTGAGTGGGTGTGTGCTAGGTGGTAATGGATACTAGGTTGTAATGGATGCTAGGTTGAGTGGGTGTGTGCTAGGTGGTAATGGATACTAGGTTGTTAATGGATGCTAGGTTGTGTGGGTGTGTGCTAGGTTGTACCGGTCTGTCAGACGTCCTTCCTGTGGAGTCTGTACTGGCCTGTTCAGTGGAGTCCACCAACACTACTGAGTCTTCACACACACACACACACACACACACACACACACACACACACACACACACACACACACACACACACACACACACACACACACACACACACACACACACACACACACACACACACACACACACACAATTCATCAAAGGTAAACACACATAATAATAATCGTTATTACCTTTCATGACATCAAATGCGTCCCAAAGTGCTTTATACATTAAAAAAACATTTCAAAACAAAACAAAAATAACACCGTATTAAACACAGTGACTGCCAGAGTTTATTCATAATGTACTCATTTTGTTATTTACATTAATTTAAGTTAGTCTGGCTGCGGTTTTAACCCATTAAGACCTGAGGCGATTCTTTAAAAAAAATCTAAATCATAACATTTTTTGGAAAAAAAACTTTTATTTTGATTTTTTTTTTTTTTTTTGATTTTTATGGCGGATTTGACGGATTGTGGCACTGAATGAGTTCATGGGTTAAAGATGGATGGATGGATGGATGGGTTCACTGGTGTAACTTACTGGGCTCGGTGGGAGCAGGTCTCCCCAGTCGGGAGAAGACAGGGGTCCTCCTGGTGTCTCTCAGAGTCCTCCTGGCAGCGGGGTACTCTGACGAGGGGCTCCACCTGAAGGGGTCCCTGGGTGGTCTCTGTGTCTCCACTGTTCTAGAACCTTCTGAAGACGTCTCCACTGCACCTGGAATAGAAACCAATGGAATACTTTGCATCATGTATTCTATTCTATTTGAAGGCACATGTAATGTATCACCGTTACAAGGATAAGGATAAAAATATTTTTTTTCAAAAAACGTATATATACGGCTTTGGCACTCCATGGTTGTATTCGTAGACATGGTTGTATATACACATTGGGTGCCAAAACCGTGTATATACGGTTTTGGCACCCAATGTGTTAAAACAAGTGGGACCACCACCCCGGTCTGCTACACTGGGAACGCCTCGGGCCCCCGCCCCCCCCCCCCCCCCCCCCAGGAGGGAGGGGCTAATGGAGAGGGAAGTCTGGAACTCTCTGCTGAAACTGTTGTCCCCCGTGACCACAACTCTGGATAAGCGGTTAACCCATTGATACCTGGAACGCTTCTGTGTCACTTTAGATGTCTTTGGGCTATTCAAAAATAGCAGATCTACAAGCTCGTGCTATGAGCTGCGCTCGATCACTCGCTCGCTCACTCACTCACTCAACCCCCCCCCCCCCCAAACAGGCTCAAACAGTTAAATACTTCATACATTACATTACATTACAGTCATTTAGCAGACGCTTTTATCCAAAGCGACTTACAATAAGTGCAATCAATACTTCATAACCAGATGTGACGTTTTCGACAATCTTCGCCGATCGCGATCGCCGACCAGACCGATGTGATACACGGGGACGATGATTGTTCGTCACCCAGACTACAGAAACTAGAAGTGGAGCTCTCCGTTCGTTTTTTATACCGTGTGAAAAAAACGTGTTTTGGCCTAAAGAGCGCATCTTTAAAAGCTAAAACCGGAAACGGAAATCGCTTCCGGGTGAAGCGGAGGCGAGTGGAAAACTAAACTGATCTCGGAATGTAAATAAAACAGAGTGATCGTCTATTAACCTAATTAACACTCTACCCGCCGGGCACGTAGCCTACGGGCAGATAAATCCAACTGTAAAGCGCCGATCCCGTAGCCTACGGGCCGTGGTGCTTTTTCCTTTTTTTCAAAAAAACAAAACTTTTTAAAATTTTCTACACGGACCATTTCATTGTAACACCACCGGAAAGCCCTTATTAGGGATTCCGGTTTTGCCGAAGCCGTCAGCCCTCGTTCTAATGACGAAACTGAAACTCAATTTTCTCCTTGTTTATTTCTTCTCCTCGTCGATCACTGTCTAACATAAACCGTTCTAACTACAACATGGAGGCACCGTTTGACACGCGTTCTTTAGTGGTAGAAGCAGGCAGATGTCTGCGATGTTTACAAACAGTGCACGGCTCAATTTTAAGGATTTTAACAGGGTCTATGAGGACGTGAAAAAAACAAAAAACAACAATAAAACGTTGGCACTGGTGAGTACATTATGAGATTAACCTCTGGCGGTCAATGTGTTAAACATTAGGAAGCAGATCTGCTTCCTAGATTATTCTGACAGCCCACGGTTTTATCTAATAGGACGCAGATCTGCGTCCATGGCAGCTTATGTATTAAACACCGTATTAAACACAGTATTAAACACAGTATTAAATACAGTATTAAACATAGCCCCTAAGGCAGGGGTCTTCAACGTTTTCAGGCCAAGGACCCCCTAGCTAAGAGAGAGATGAAGCAGGGACCCCCTCTATATTGTATAAAATTGTGTTTCAGATTCAACTTTTTTTGTTTACGTGGTCTGCTCTTTTCCCCCCTCTACACCTATACCTCTTTGCCAAAAATAGCATTTTTGGCAAAAGTTCTCCTCGGAAAAGGGATGCTAGGGTTCAAGGGGTTAAGGTAAAAAAAAAATCGTATCACACAGATTTGGCGGACCCCCTGTAGTAACTCCTCTCCCTCCGCTGTATAGCTCTGAGATGAGGCTCCTCGTCTCCCTCTGCCGTTTGAGCGGGACATTGTCGCACATTTTCCACTTTTACATGTTTCTGACCCCTTTCTGCACATCGTATCCAAAAAGTTAAGCTTTTCCGCCACTCTCTCAGATGTTTTAAGTTCTAGCGCACCATAAACTCTATCCAACGAGTTGAAGAAAGTATTTAATTCGCCTCTGTCCTCATCAGGTTACATGTTTTTAACCCTTTAAGACCTGAAGCAGCATCTCTGTCACATTTTCATTTGAGCTAAAAAGCGTTATTTTATACTTTGGGCTATTCAAAAATAGCAGATCTACAAGCTCATATCGTGGCACCGAGTGCCGCGCTACGAGCTTGTAGATCTGCTATTTTTGAAAAATCGTATTTTTTTTTGCAAATCTTGAGATTTGAGTTACAAAAGTGAACATTTGTAACTCAAATCTTTGCTTCTGGGGGATTCAACCGTCTTTTGAAAAAACGTATGTCGCCATAATATCAGTGGTTCTTTTTTCCATGTCAAGGACCCCCAAAATGACGTGTATTTGGCCGCGGACCCCCATCTAAAAATATATGTTCCAGGGACCCCCGGGAGCAAAGATTTGAATTAAAAGTTTTCGCTTTAAAACAATATATATATATATTAAATGATTTGCACACATTTTCACGATTTTTCAAAAATAGCAGATCTACAAGCTCATAGCGCGGCACTCGGTGCCGCGCTATGAGCTTGTAGATCTGCTATTTTTGAATAGCCCAATGTGTAAAATAATGCTTTTTTAGCTCAAATCTAAAAATGACACACAGGCTTGCATCTTCTAATGCAAAAGAGACAGGTTAGTGTCACCCTACTGATGATGTGAGACAGGTTAGTGTCACCCTACTGATGATGTGAGACAGGTTAGTGTCACCCTACTGATGATGTGAGACAGGTTAGTGTCACCCTACTGATGATGTGAGACAGGTTAGTGTCACCCTACTGATGATGTGAGACAGGTTAGTGTCACCCTACTGATGATGTGAGACAGGTTAGTTTAACCCTACTGATGATGTGAGACAGGTTAGTTTAACCCTACTGATGATGTGAGACAGGTTAGTTTAACCCTACTGATGATGTGAGACAGGTTAATTTAACCCTACTGATGATGTGAGACAGGTTAATTTAACCCTACTGATGATGTGAGACAGGTTAATTTAACCCTACTGATGATGTGAGACAGGTTAATTTAACCCTACTGATGATGTGAGACAGGTGAAGTCCTGACGTCACTACCAGTAGAGGGCGCATTCCGCAGGTTCGTGGCTTTACTTATTGTGTTGATATCCTCATTGGGGAATCTTAGATCGCTTCATATAAGAACTGTGTTCCAGGGGGCACGGGTGGCGCAGTCGGTAGCGCTGTCGCCTCACAGCTAGAAGGTCCTGGGTTCGATTCCCGCCGGGGACGCTGTGGGCGCTGGGGGCGTGTTCTCTCCTCCGCGTCATCAGCGCCCATACCCTAGGTGGGGTTGGCGAAAGGGCCCACTCTGTGTGGAGTTTGTATGTTCTCCCCGTGTCTCCTAGGGTAGTTAATATACCCTCACAAAAACATGTAGTAATCCTGGTCACTATACTGCCTCCCCCTGGTCAGCCGGGGCGCCTGATGGAGGGGAAAGGAACTGGTTGGAATAACGTGTTCCTTCCACGCGCTACGTCCTACCAGGGAAACTCTCCCCTGTCAGGTGACAAGAAGGTCAGTTGGCTCTCATGCATTGAAGGAGGCATGAGCTCGGCCCTGGCCTCCCTAGGCTGGTGGGGGGAGTGTAGTGCCCAGGATCACTTAGCAAATTGGCACCGGGTGAAAAAAAGGGTTACAAAATCGCGGGACAAAAATTATTTAAAAAAAAACAAAAGAACTGTGTTCCAACAATAAACACACCACCCTGGTGTTTTTACTCATATGGATATGAAGCATCGACTGAATGTGTAAATCTACACATTCACCCAAAGAGTAACACAATATAAACACTAGAAACCAGTCAAACGACCCAAAGACTACATTTCCCATGAACGCCGGCTGCTGTAGAGACAGTGATATCAGACCCGGAAGTAGTAGTTCTTAAGACTTTTTAAAGGTAGAATTAATTCCATTTTGTCCAGAAACAGGCTGTATCAAATATGAATGAATATCATAAACGATGCAGAGCCACGCCCCCCCCCCCCCCCCCCCCCCTGACAGAAACGCCAGGGGGGTGTGTTTATGTTTGGAACACAGCTCTTATATGACGTGATCTAACATTCCCCCCAAATGGGGATTTCAACACAAACAAGACCAGGAGACCTGGTTCTGCCGGACCCACAATAAATTCCTAGCACTTCGCATGACGCGTGGAGAAGGTCCCTTTTATGCCCATGTATGGACGAAAGGGGGACGGACAAAGCCTCATGTAGGCTGTCTGACCATTGATGGACGAAAGGGGGACAGGCGAGGTCTTTTTTTGCCCATGTATGGACGAAAGGGGGACGGACAGACATTTGGTGTCCAACTAAACCAATTAAAATCAAACCAACCTCTTCTCTGCTGTGTTGACCGACTGTCTTCCTCACTGGTGGCAGACAGCAGACGGTCAGACGCTCTCCTTGGGCGCCACCTGTTGGACGGAACACACAGCAGCAGTGTCAGTGTGAACATGGTCGTATAATTTACCAGGTTCAAGGTTAAAGGTTAAAGGTTGTACTGTATTGTTCCATCTTGTGTACAGTACAGAAGAGGTTTGGCTTCCTTCAGACAATGCAGCAGCATAGCTAACAACCAGGGCAGGAATTTCACGGCGGCCACGACATTGTTGCCCCTCTCATTGGCCGTGTGCCCCTCGAATAATTAGACCCTCCAGAAAAATGCGATTATGCGATCGGCATAATCAGCAAAATGGCGCATAATTATGCGGGGGTAACTTTTTTTTTTAAAAGCCTGCATCGCATCGCATAATATGCGCATCGCATCGCATAATATGCGCATCGCATCGCATAATATGCGCATCGCATAATATGCACATCGCATCACATAATATGCACTTGGCATCGCATATTTCGCAACTTTTCACATATTTCGCTTTTTTTTTCAACTTTTCGCATATCGCATATATCGCATATTGCCGCATATTTCACAACTTTCCGCATATTTTGCAACTTCCCGCAATTTCACCGCATAAAATTGCAAAAAAAAAACGCATATTTCATCGCAAAATCAAGGATTTTAGCCCGCATAATCAAGAGTTTTAGCCTGCATAATCTAGGATTTTTGCCCGCGTTTTTTCTGGAGGGTCTAAATAATGACATGCCTTCACGGCCACAGTGGCCGTGGCCCGTGGTGCCACAGTGGCCGTGGTGCCCCAGCTGCGCCCAGCAACTGATTTCACAGTTATTCCTCTGCGCAATTTTCCTGTCAATACGTTTCTTTTTTAGACACCAGTCCCTTTGGTTGAGCTGCGCAGCTACAACATGCACAGTGGTAGGTAGGATTGATTTTGAGCCTCCTATGAACCGTCGGAATCCCGCAACAACACAGTGTAATAGACACAAAAGCATTACCGGGCCAAAGAGGAGATAAATCTAACGCAGCCTGTTGAACTAATCAATGGTAGGTTTGATTTCTAGCCTGAGAAAGAGAGAGGATTCCGCAGTCCTACAGACCGATGTGCCCCGATGTTTTTTTCAACAGCAAAATATAGATGAAAAACATCTGATAAAATTCAGCGAAATCCCCAAATGATGAGTCTTAATATAAAGCAAGCAACAGAATAACTGCAAACAAATTAAAAGTTTAGGCTATCAATATCATACAAAAGAGTGACCTCACCGCTCTGATGGACAAGAAATAAATAATCCTTTTGCAAACCACATTCATGTTCTGTTTGTTTGTCTACAATGATCTAAATGGGAAGTTTATTTCAGCAGCTAGAATGTCACAGTTTAGTCCGTTTTTTGGTGCGCAACACAGCCCTCGTTTAAGTGAATTGTTTTCACCTGCTGACTGCTGTTGTACTGCTGTGCGCAAGTGTGCAAGTGTGCGCAACAGGGCATATCTCCGCCAAGCCAGGGTGACCTACCCAGGCCCATGAAATTCATATGCAGGCATAGTAGCCAATTAGAATGAAATCTGCAAAAACTGACTCATATACTGATACAGAACCATATATTGGCTATATATTATGGCTGTCGGGTGGAAATCGTGTATGTTCCTTTTGTATTATTATTTAAAAACAATTTAAAATCGTGAAAATAGCCAATCTACAAGCTGTAATTATTAATAATTAAGAAATACTATATTTTAAAGAGTGAAAAATCAACTAAAGTCATTATTAGTGCAAGTTCAATCACATTTAATTTGAATGAGAATAACTTGTGGGGAAAATACATAAAATCTCTAATCTGTGAATCTAATGTGATTAAAGGGATATTTCACTTTCAAAAAAACTTTTGGTCATTGTATCGTCTACTCAGGCTTTTGTGAACCCCCCCAGACAGTTTTTAATTTGCTTGATTCAGTATTTAGATATTTGATATTCATTTTATCAGACACGCCCCATTCCTATACAAACCCATTGTAACTTCAAACTCCATTTTAACCATGTTAGATTCATCAAAAACACCCGTCCTTGGTTCTGGTGACTCATACCGCCCCCCTAATACGTGAGGGGGCTGTGTTTTTTCAATTACTTTTTTCATTTATTTTTAATACATTTTTTTGAAAATGAAAAAAATAAAATACAATAAAAAATTAAATTAAATAAATGAAAAAATTAATCGGAAAAACACGGCCCCCTCACGCATTAGGAGGGCAAGGTGAGTCACCAGAACCAAGGATGGGTGTTTTCGATTAATTTAACATGGTTAAAATGGAGTTTGAAGTCACAATGGGTTTGTATAGGAAGGGGGCGTGTCTGATAAAATGAATATCAAATATCTAAATACTGAATCGAGTAACTTAAAAACTGTCTGGGGGGCTCAAAAAGGCCTGAGTAGATGATAAAATGACCAAACGTTTTTTTGAAAGTGAAATATCCCTTTAAAAGGTATAGGGTAGGTGATATTTTTTGGTTCAAACAAAAAGTATTTTGTTAAAAGGTTAAAGCACTATATTCTGATAGTAATCATTGCTATAGAAAATACATTTTCCGGTAAGTGTCAAAATCTCAGCCAATCAGGAGAAAGTACCAATTTTTAAGCTTCATTTTTATAGTGTTCCAGTTCCAATTTTGCCTGCTCATTTCTTAGTGTCATCACTTCCAATGTCACTTGTTTAATCTATATCCTGATTGAGTTCTCTGTCCTGGTTGGATAAAATTGGAAATGAAACTGAAGCGAAAATGCATTTTCTGTTTTATAAAGAGCTGGAGAGACATGGAGACTCATTTTACTGAACAAACACTCTATAGCAATGAGTACTATCACAATATAGAGCTATTTAACACTTATTTTAACCAAAGACAATCACTTACTGTACCCTACCTTTAATGTGACCCCTACTTCAGTCAGTGAAGTCCAGGGCTGAATGTGACATATATAACTAAATATTGGTCATTTGCCAACACATTATTTTGTGAAATAAATGGGTTATATATATTGCACAGATAGTTACACTATTCTCATAATATATTAAAATACAATCACAATGATTTTTTTGATGGCCTTCCTGCCCTGGCATTTGGCCTTTGTGCCCTCCAAAAAATGACAACACCAAAGGCCAAGTGGCCTTGCCCCTAAAATTACGAAATTCCAGGCCTGCTAACAACAGAATAATAATAGAAGATTTAAAGATAAGGAGTGCAAAAAAAAAGAGCAAAAAGAGGATAAAAAGAGCATCATCAAATGTACAGATGTGCCATTTCAAAACTTCAAATGTCCTGCCATCGCCAAGACAGTACATTTTCAGGGGATTCCCAGGGCAATAAGAGGGACAAAGAAGGGCATTTAAAATGCTGAATTATTGTGATGATCACTGCTTTTATGATGCTAATTAATTTGAGCAACTGGTCAAGGACCTCTTCAAATCACCTTTCGCCTCATAATGAGTCCGACACCTTCTTCAACACACATTCTTTTGTTCTCATGTATATGGATGTCTGTTGAAGGGAAAAACGGGGGTGTGTACTGTGTAGTGACAACTTCTTTTCAGGGGCAAAACAGTGCATTTTTAAGGGCAAAACAGGGAGGAAAAAATGCATTTGCAGGGCACTTTCAGGGAAAGAACAGTAACGTGTGAAGTTTTGAAGTGGCACATCTGTATATGTGCATTTGGTATGTTGTAACACCAACAGCATTTTTTTACCAACAGCATGTTCAGACGGGGGTCCGCAGCCAATTACATATGAAAGTTGGGGGTCCTCGACACGAAATAGTTTGAGAAGCACTGATGTGAATAATTTATGAATTACTAAATGAATGAACATAAATGTCTAAAACAGTGTGAACAGACCATAAATATGAAGACATAAGTATAGTAAACAGAACAGACCATAGATACACACGAAGATAGACGGGAACGCCCCATTCCATGTTAGCTTGGGGTAAAACAGAACAATCTGCCTCATAGAGTTACATCATACACCAGGGGTATTCAACTAGATTAGGCAGGGGGCCACAACTGTAAAATAGTTTGGAGTTGGGGGCCACACAGTGCGCGCACATGCACGTGCGTGCGTGCGTGCACACAATTTTCGGGTCTAATTCGGTCTAATTCGGGTCTAATTCGGGTCTAATTCGGGTCTAATTCGGGTCTAATTCGGTCTAATTCGGGTCTAATTCGGGTCTAATTCGGTTCTATTTAAGGTTCTAAGTTAAGTTCCAATGAAAGATGGCCTTTCAAGAACTAATGAAGGATAAATAATTTGTACTGTTTTAACTTTGATAACATAAAAACAAACATATATTTACATAAATAATAATTATGAAAAAAAAAAACAAAAAAAAACAAGATTTATTTATTTTTTTTTTTTTTTTGGAATATGGCCAGGGGCCACAAGGAAGCTTCTCGCGGGCCGCACGGGGCCGCCAGTTGAATATCTATGTCATACACAATCGTTTGGATCACTTTCAGAGCTATTTTATGGACGATAGAAACATTGACAGCCAAGAAAAATCCATCAGAAGGACAGCTGGAACACAATCGTACATTCGCCCTCGGAAAAGTTGACTTATTAAGATATGAGAGACTAAAAGGACCAAACAATGCCAATCTATGAGCTCACAGCGCGTCGGAACGCGACGCGTTGTAACTGTGAGCTAGATTGGCAATGTTTGGTTTATGTTCCCCCCCAGAATACGTAAACTGGGGTTCATATGGTTTATCAGATTATCCTTATATCTGGCATTGATCAGGCTTCACTTAGGCGTCTACAGCTGGTCCAGAACGCAGCCGCCCGCCTCCTCACCGGCACTAAAAAACGCGACCACATAACACAAGTCCTATGGCCACTCTTCGTTGGCTCCCGGTTCATTTTAGAATTGATTTTAAGGTTCTTTTATTTGATTTAAAACCATTCACGGCCTGTCCCCCTCCTATCTCTCTGACCTAATTGAGCCCTATATTCAGTGGTGGAAAAAGTACTAAAATTCTTTACTTAAAAATACTCTGTTACAAGTAATAGTCCAGAATTAAACATTTACTTGAGTAAAAGTGCAAACGTATTGGCATCAAAATGTACTTAAAGTACCAAAAGTAAAAGTACTAAATATTTGAAAATAGCAGATCTACAAGCTCACAACGCGTCGCGATGCGACGCGTTGTGAGCTTGTAGATCGGCTATTTTCAAATAGCCTAGGTATAAAATAGGGCTAAATTGGTAAATGTATGTTTTATAATGTAATAATTTATATCTGAAAAGTAACTAGTAACTAAAGTTTTCAAATAATTGTAGTGGAGTAAAAGTACAATATTTGCCTTTGAGATGTAGTGGAGTAGAAGTAAAAGCATTGGAAATTGGAAATACTCAAGTAAAGTACAAATACCTCAAAATTGTACTTAAGTACAGTACTTAAGTAAATGTACTTAGTTACTTTCCACCACTGCCTATATTCCAACCAGGGCCTTGAGGTCTGCGGATAAGCTACTGCTGGTCCCTCATACGACCAATTTGAGGAGTAGGGGTGACCGTGCTTTTGCGGTTGCGGGCCCCAGGCTCTGGAATTTGCTGCCCCTCCCCATTAGATCTGCCCAGTCGATTGGGGCTTTTAAAAACTTACTAAAAACTCACTTATTCTCTCTTGCTTTTAGTCGCATTTAGCTATCCTGTTCTGTCCTAACTCTGCATTGTTTTGTTTCTCTTTTGTTTTTCTCTTGTTTTTGGTCCTGTGTATATATCATTTGTTGATGCCTCTTTGTGTCTAATTTACCTTATTTTAACCATGTTCAGCACTTTGGTTGGCTTTGAGCTGTTGTAAATGTGCTATAGACCAATTATTTGTTTACTAACATTGAGCCTGGACGCACAGGTGATTGTTTCACGCAATCAATTCCCAACCTGTTTCGGGGTGCACTGGTTTCAGCACACCCCAACCCCCTCTTGTGTGTGTTGGCTAGTGAGACGCGTCCTAACGAGACCTGATATAATGGGTTTCGTTGCGCGCATACTGGCTGCACGCAGCCAGTATGACGTCGTCTGTTAAGGGTCTATATAAATAAAGTTTGATTTGATTATCCTTATATCTTGTTGCATGAGTCAAGTTTCAGCACAAGCACCACTGAGACCCGGAGATCTGTTTCCCTCTTTCCATCTCCGTCAGAATACCAAAACGCTCGCCCCAAAACACAGTCGCCCCGGGGCAAACCCGACGGGGATTCACCTGGTATTCCTAAATGTAACCTCAGTAAAAACGCTGCCAAACACATAACCTTATTCCTAAACGTAACCTCAGTAAAACTATGCCTAACCCTGAACTTATTTCAAACCTTATCCTCTGTGAAACAAATACAAGAATACAAGAACCTGCGGGGCCTGCAAAAATCCCGCACCGTCCCACAGTAAACCGGATGATGTAACACACCTAACCCTGCTTGTTCTATTTGTTTTATGGGCTAATAAAAATAAGCAAACTTTCCCAAGTTATGTCATGTGTTTGTGTGGTCACTTACTTGTTATAAACACTATCAAATGCAGAGGAGACAGGTTTGTGAATATATATATATATATATATATATATATAAAATATTGTTGCTGTCCTTATATGGCCGTGACACGGCCTCTCTTTCTATCTCTCGCGCTCTCATTCTTTTTCCGTAGGCTATGTAATGTTTATAGCAATGAGTACTATCAGAATATAGAACTATTCAACACTTATTTTAACAGGGTTAAACGCCTCACAACGCCTCGCGCTGCGAGGCGTTGTGGGCTTGTAGATCGGCTATTTTTGGCAAAGAGGTATAGGTGTAGAGGGAAAAAAGAGCAGACCAAGTAAAAAAAAAAAAGTATAATTTACTTGAGCACCTGCCCCTCAAAATGTCTGTGCACGCCACTGACGGAGGGAGACGAGTGGTAGAGCCCTGCGCGGGACTATTTTCTTAGTCCCGCGTTTGACCACTCCCGCACGTTCCCGCATTGATTTTTTTTCCTGACCGCCCGCAGTTAATTACTGACCGCCGCTCCCTCCCGCAGGAAAAAAATAAATCCCATTTTGTCCCGTGCCATCCCGCGGGTTCCTTTTAACGTTTACTCCCGCGGGTTAATTTTATCATTAAATATTAAATATCACAAATTAACTCGCGAGACCCACATGGAAAGGAAATATATGAACATATATGCCAATATATGGCAGGTATATGCAGAATATATGCCGCTTATATGTCATATTCAGGCTCATATATGTGCATATATGTTGACATATAGGGAATATGTCTTATATATGTCCACATATATGCCACAATCAGGTTCATATATTTGCATATATGTCACAAATGTCTACATATATAGCTAATATATATTTGACTTTTTGCATATATGTCATACATAATGCCTATATATATATATAGCTCATATACCTATCTCCCTTTTTTATTTGCAAGGTAATATGTGCATATCAGTCCAAAGTTATATAAGAAAATGAATTCATTATTGTACGTATTTCCATCCAATGTAGATTGTGGTTTGTGGATTGTGGAAGATATAATATAAAGACAATATTGTTTAATTAGGTCTGCTGCCACTCTTATTTATTTAAAAACACAACTAAAGACCTTTCTGTTTTCCATTGCCTTCTAGAGGCACAACAATTTAAAATGTTTTACATGATGTGAACATCATCATCGTTATCAGTTATTATCATCATTAGTAGTTTTATCCTTCAACTTCTTGTTTATTTAACCCCAAAATGACTGCTATACAGGTTTTGTAGCAATTTGTAGCAATTATAGAAATATTAGACCTTAATTGTCGAATGTTTAAGAATGTTCTAATCAGGATGCGCTAAAACCCGCAATATTTATATATAAAACATTTTCTTTATTATATGAAACAGTGGTTTTCAACCAGTGGTCCGGGGACCACCAGTGGTCCTTGAGGGGGTTCCAGGGGGTCCCCAGCCAAATTAATAATTAGGAACCAAATTGACCCTTATATGTCTGTAACTCTAAGAGTGTACAAATGGAACCAAATGGACCCTAACGGGTCCATTTGGTTCCATTTGTACACTCTCAGAGTTAAATGAACACTAATGGTGATGATACAGTCTAGATTGGGACCCCCGAGAAATCAAAATGGTTGAGTCCCTGGCATATCTTTTCAAATGGGGGTCCGTGGGCTAATATGTGTCAATTTGGGGGTCCTTGACGCGAAAAAGGTTGAAAACCCCTGCTCTATAGCAATGATTACTATCACAATATAGTGATTTAACCTTTTAACAAAATACTTTTTGTTTTAACCCAAAAATATCACTTACCCTACCTTTAAACGTACCATAATATCAAAGCCCAACAGCCATTAACTCACTGAGTGCCAGGATTGCCAGAATTATTTCAGAATTGATTCTGAAAAGTGCCAGAGTTATTTTTCACAGAAAACAAGTGCTTAATAGGAAGAGAGATATAGCCTTTTTTAGTTCTAAGTTAAACAAGGAGTGGATGGAGCTGCACATCTTCAGGTAATGATATCTTGGGTTCTTTTTTTTCCAATATTTTTTCAAAAACACGTCTCCAGCTCCAGTGTTCATTTCCAGATTTACAATTGTGTTTTCTGTAGGTTTTTAAAACAAGGATAGTCTAGGGTTTGGCTTGTGTTGTGTGTAAATCTCTGCCATGTTGAACTGCGTTTCCAAACTGTAATGGCGTCGATGTCTCCTGTGCTTGGAAGTGCTGCGCTACGAGCTTGTAGATCTGCTATTTTTTAAAAATCGTGAAAATGTGTGCAGATCTTTGAATATATATATTTTTAAAAGCGAACATTTTTAACTCAAATCTTTGCTTCTGGGGGGGGGTCCCCGGAACAAGATATTTTGATGGGGGGTCCGCGGGCCAAATACATATCATTTTGGGGGGGGGTCCTTGACATGGAAAAAGATTGAGCACCACTGATATAGAAACATACGTTTTTCAGAAAACTGTTGAGATTTAGGAGACATGTAGAATCGGCTTCAGGTCTCAATGGGTTAAATTGGTATGAGTTTGAAAAACCTCAAATCCCTCTGTCTGTACCAGCTGTGGGGGAAATCTGTGTTTCCCCCCCGAGCCAAACTCCGCCCCCCTAGGTACCACCCACTGATGACACTACGGCGTGTGCATAAAGACATTTAAAGACATATAAAGACATATAAAGACATATAAAGACATATAAAGACATATAAAGACATAAATACAGTAAACACAAGCAACAGACCCGTTGGAAGCAGGCTGCTGCGTTGGCACCGTGCCCGTGGATCGGCCGCCGCCCCGCGGACTGCTTCCGTCCGCCGCGCGATTGGACGAACGCGCTTCGCCGCCGGCCGCGTGGCATCTCCGAATGGGCGCTGGCGCGACGTGACCCGGGATCGGTTCGCCGATTCCCAGCAGTTTCCTGATGATCCCTCTCACGTCCTGTTCTGCTGGCCTGGAGTGTGACACATTATAGAGTCTGAATTACACCTCCTTCTACACCTCCTGTTCTGTAGAGTCTAGAACTACACCTCCATCTACACCTCCTGTTCTGTAGAGTCTGAACTACACCTCCATCTACACCTCCTGTTCTGTAGAGTCTAGAACTACACCTCCATCTACACCTCCTGTTCTGTAGAGTCTGAACTACACCTCCATCTACACCTCCTGTTCTGTAGAGTCTGAACTACACCTCCATCTACACCTCCTGTTCTGTAGAGTCTAGAACTACACCTCCATCTACACCTCCTGTTCTCTAGAGTCTAGAACTACACCTCCATCTACACCTCCTGTTCTGTAGAGTCTAGAACTACACCTCCTGTTCTGTAGAGTCACATTATAGACACATTATAGAGTCTGAACTACACCTCCTCCTACACCTCCTGTTCTATAGAGTCTGAACTACACCTCCTCCTACACCTCCTGTTCTATAGAGTCTGAACTACACCTCCTCCTACACCTCCTGTTCTATAGAGTCTGAACTACACCTCCTCCTACACCTCCTGTTCTGTAGAGTCTGAACTACACCTCCTGTTCTGTAGAGTCTAGAACTACACCTCCTGTTCTGTAGAGTCACATTATAGACACATTATAGAGTCTGAACTACACCTCCTTCTACACCTCCTGTTCTATAGAGTCTGAACTACACCTCCTTCTACACCTCCTGTTCTATAGAGTCTGAACTACACCTCCATCTACACCAGTGGTTCTCAAACTTTTTCATGTCAAGGACCCCCAAATTGACACTTATCAGCCCGCGGACCCCCATTTGAAAAATGTATGCCAGGGACCCCCCATAAGAGAAGATTTTTACGGCTCTCTAGCAGTGATTCTCAACCATTTTAATTTCAAGGACCCCCCAGTTTAACATGCATTAGGGCTACGGACCCCCATTTAATGGCATTTCTATCTCTGGGACCCCAATTCATATTGTAAAATCTATGTCAATGTAACTCTGAGAGTGTACAAATGGAACCAAATGGACCCGTTAGGGTCTAGAACTACACCTCCTGTTCTATAGAGTCTAGAACTACACCTCCTGTTCTATAGAGTCTAGAACTACACCTCCTGAATGTGATATAGAGTCTGAACTACACTACCATACTAGGCAGACAGACAGGCAGACAGACAGACAGGCAGGCAGGCAGACAGACAGACAGACAGTGTGCGGTTGTCACATTTACGTACCGTTGTGCGGCATTTCCAGTATGCACCCTGTTTGTCCTGGCTCCGTTAGCCACGCCCCTGGCTCCGTTAGCCACGCCCCTGGCTCTGTTAGCCACGCCCCTAGCTCCGCTAGCCACGCCCCTGGCTCTGTTAGCCACGCCCCTGCCATTCTGGTTACAACAAACAAAGAGACAAACACTCAATCAATTATTATAATGAATTAAAATGATAATTATCTTCTGTGCTCCATTAACCACTTAAAGAAGCACTTCATCCATTTTTTACTTAAAGAGGTACCATGTTTTTGCACTTTTTCTGTTTTTCATGTGTCTATGAGGTTGATAGAACTTCATTAAGCCCCCTGGTGGTGTTTGTATGGTGTTTTATGTCTTCTCTGACTATTTTGAGTTTCTACCTGGAGGCTGAAACCTTGAGGGTCAAACGTGCCAATAGAAAAACAGCGCTTTAGTGACCAGGTAAAAACATACCCTCCCCCTCATTATCATAACACAACAGGTGTGGGCATGAGGAGGAGGAGGAACTAGGACAGGTGGGTGGTGCTAAGGTGGTGGAGGAGGTGCTAAGGTGAGAACGAGGTATACTTAATGAACTGGAGGCGTGTCCACATAAAAACAATTTTAACAATTTCTGTACACTTTTTTGAAAATAATCTTCCTCCTAGTATAACCATAATACCTGATGATTATGTTTTAGGAGGGGGGGAATCACAGCACCCCGTCTTTAATCTTCATATAATTGATTCAATTGGACCAATCGTATTAAGATAAGATATAATATAATATTGAATTAATATATTGCATAAAAACATAATACAACTAGAAAAAGTGCTCCTCGGAGCACAGGTCTCCTCCAGTACTGTTCCTGATTAATCCTGTCTTACCTCACTTCAAAAGATATAAATGATCTTCTGAAGTGACACACCTATTTATAGGTCTCTATTTCATCATGCGTCTCGCTAGCCAATCAAAGCACACCCTTTCAACATATTGTCACGTGTCACGTGAAGCTTGACCAATGTTAGCTCGGTGGACACACGGACACACGGAAGGACGAGAACGAAAACTGGCGGAGAAAATGATTCATGATTATAATTATATAATCAAAACGAGGTGATTTTAAGATGGTTACCGCGGCGACAGGCGTGGAGTCCTGGAGGCTGGACAGTGGAGGCTGCATCGCAACGCTGTCCGTCTCTGGCTTCGTCCAATAAATCCATCTCTTGGGGAACGCCATCTTATGTACGATAAAGACATTATTGTGTTAAAAACATTGTCTGTATGATCAATACATTATACATTAACAACATCTTATGTACGATAAAGACATTATATGTTAATAACATTGTCTGTATGATCAATACATTATACATTAACAACATCTTATGTACGCTAAAGACATTATGCAAGCCCTTCAGCCCATCCTGCACCGTGATTGGCCAATAGTCTACAACGCAGTCTACACCCCTTTGTTAATGCAAATCGATACTTTTGCAAAGTCAGCCAATCACATTACAGCTAGTGTCATCACCACTAGCTGTAATGTGATTGGCTGACTTTGCAAATTCAGGACTGTGATTGGCTAGCGAAACACATGACACATGTGCAGCCCTATGAATAGCAGTATGGACTTGGAAAAAGTAATTTATTCTTTTTTTTAAGTGAGTCATGTTGTGATGACCAGACACCGCCCACTTCACACTGGGTGTGATTTTTTCAATAATGACCACCTCACCATACATTATCCCGCTTATTACACGGCTACTTAATACATAAATAGATAAACTGACCCAACGGTAACAACAAAACAAAGTATTTCCTTGCTTATGACAGTATTCCATAAGTGTTGGTCTGGGCGGACAGGTTCGCCTAGGAAAGCAAATGAAAGTATTCCATAAGGTAACCGGACGACTCGCCCCAAAACACACTCGCCCCCCATTCTATAGAGCGCCGGAGTACCCTATAATACCCATAGACCAGTGGTTCTCAAACTTTTTCATGTCAAGGACCCCCAAATTGACACTTATTAGTCCGCGGACCCCCATTTGAAAAGATACATTTTAAGGACCCCCCAGTTAGACATGCATTAGGGCTACGGACCCCCATTTAATGGCATTTCTATCTCTGGGACCCCAATTAATGTTGTAAAACCAATGTCAACTTAACTCTGAGAGTGTACAAATTGTACAATTGTACAATTTGTTCGGTTCGGTAGTCCAATCAGAGGCAGCTGGGGGGGGCGGGACAACTAGATTCTGACAGGTCTTAGAAAAGACGCGCTGTGATTGGGCCAGTAGTCAACGCGCTGTGTGAGCGCTGTGATTGGCCAGTATAGTCACTTTGAGCGTCCGGTTATCCTACGCTAAAATGGCGGGCCGCGATACGAGTTGCTCCAACGAACTGCAGAGGCCAAGGAGGTGTTAGTCCGGGAGTCAAAGGGGGATTTTTGGATGAACGTGGTTTCGTCGGTAAAAGTTTTTTTCTCAACTGATTCTTGCTGCTGGGGGTCCCCTCTGCTGGGGGTCCCCTCTGCTGGGGTTCCCCTCTGCTGGGGGTCCCCTCTTAAGGATTCAAGAGGGTGCCCAGTGAAATCCCTTGGGCATTTTTTTATTATTAACCCCTTAATGCCCAAAACACAAAAAAAAAATCACCCAAAATAGACTTCTATGCCTATGGTATTTCATGCAAAATACTTGATCTAATTGCTTAAAATGTGCTTTCTACAGTGTGTAGTGTATCCATGTAAGTGGATGTGCTTTTAAATATTAACCCCTTCATTCCCAGAACAACTTAATCTTTAAACTGTGATATTGTGAAATAGAACATGCACAGAAATCAAATCAAATGCGATCAGACCTGCTTTCTACTAAGTCTAATAGTGGAACTGGTCATGTTTCCTTTTGGATGAATGCATATTAACCCTTTGAGGCCAACCATCTTTTAGTCATCAACCCTTAAATGCCCAAAACAAACAACGTTTTTTTATGGCATTTTATGCAAAAAAATATTGATTTAGCGCATCAAGTTTGATTTCTACAGTGTTTATCAATGAACGTGGATGTGTAAAATTTGTTTTTTTGATTTCACATTAGAACATTTCATAGATATTTAACTCCTTCACACCCGAAGCACCAAAATCCATTAAAAATGTTGATTTATGACATGTTATGCACAGTAAATCATATGAAAAAAATGCCCAAGGGATTTCACCGGGCACCCTCTTGAATCCTTAAAGGACGACTTCACCGCTTTTCAACCTATCTTCATATAATAGGTCCTCACTAATACTCATGATAAAATGGTACAATTTTTTTCTACTCGGTCTGTGTCTCAGAGGAGGGCTGTGGACAGTTCAGAGTCCCGTCTACCAGTGACATCATCAATGGGGAATCCAAGCTAATAGAAACTGAAGGCTTTCTATTCCTGGAAAGTTGCAATGCAATGATAGAAGCCATTGTTCTCGTGTTAATAAAAATCTAAATAAAAAATGTGAAATCTTGTTGGAAAATAAAAATCATGTCTAACGATGATGTCACTGGTAGACGGGTTTCTGAACTGTCTACAGCCCTCCTCGGAGACACAGACTAATTAGAAAAAAATTGTACCATTTTATCATGAGCTTTAGTGAGGACCAATTATATGAAGACAGGTTGAAAAGCGGTGAAGTCGTCCTTTAAGAGGGGACCCCCAGCAGCAAGAATCAGTTGAGAAAAAAACTTTTAACCGACGAAACCACGCCGCGACAAACAAGGAGGTGTAGAAGAGAGGACCAAATAGAATCACTTTTTGGTTATTGCATCATCTATTTCCAGTGGTGGAAAGTAACTAAGTACATGTACTTAAGTACTGTACTTAAGTACAATTTTGAGGTATTTGTACTTTACTTGAGCATTTCCAATTTCCAATGCTTTTACTTCTACTCCACTACATCTCAGAAGCAAATGTTGTACTTTTACTCCACTACATTTACTTGAAAACTTTAGTTACTAGTTACTTTTCAGATGTAAACTATGATATAATGAAACATACATGAACCACTTTAGCCCTATTTTATACCTATAGGCTATTTGAAAATAGCAGATATACAAGCTCACAACGCGTCGCGTCGCGACGCGTTGTGAGCTTGTAGATCGGCTATTTTTTTCCCGGCTATTTTTACTTTTGGTACTTTAAGTACATTTTGATGCCAATACTTTTGTACTTTTACTCAAGTAAATTTAGAATTCTGGACTTTTACTTGTAACGGAGCATTTTTATATTGCAGTATTGGTACTTTTACACAAGTAAAACATTTGAGTACTTTTTCCACCACTGTCTATTTCTCACTTCAAATGTTTTATAAAACGTTGTTTAGCTGTATGTGTGTGTGTGTGTGTGTGTGTGTGTGTGTGTGTGTGGCTGTCATCATGTCAGTCACACAAAAGCATCAAACATAACAGATCTATAAGCTCACAATGCGGGGACGCGGTGCGAGCTTGTAGATCTGCTATTTTTACACATTTTCAACATGTTTAGAGTGAAGACGAGTTTAAAGGCAGAGTATGTGATTTACTTTGTTTAAAATAAGAGTTAAATAGCTCTGTGTTGTGACTCACCACGCACACACACACACACACACACACACACACACACACACACACACACACACACACACACACACACACACACACACACACACACACACACACACACACACACACACACAGTGTCACACAGTGTCACACAGCATACTTACTTACCCTCCAATAGCACTTCTAGCAACACGTAACAAACACAAACAGACCTGCACGTCGTAGCTATAGCCTGGAGGTGTAACAGAGATTAGTGGGTTCCACTTGCTCCCTAAGTAAGGGCATTTCTTATTGGTTAGTGGGCGGCACCTTATTGAGTAACACAGGTGTCCATGTTAGAGAGGTGCCAGTCTTGATTAGATTTGCCCAAGACGTGCTGCTGAGGCGTGTGTTACACCAAAAGAGGTGTCTGACCAGAAAACTGTGTCTATTCTTACCAGATTTGGCCAAGAATAAACTGTCAACAAAGAGAGGGTCTGGAACTTCATTCATTCACACAACACAACGCAGATCAACTGTTACAGAGGCTTCCACTGGTTTCCGGTTCCGGTGACAGTTTGAACAATGTTTTTATAAAGCTTTTAATTCATCTGAACAACATACACACACACACACACACACACACACACACACACACACACACACACACACACACACACACACACACACACACACACACACACACACACACACACACACACACACACACACACATTAACACACACACACACACACACACACACACACACACACACACACACACACACACACACACACACACACACACACACACACACACACACACACACACACACACACACACACACACACACACACACACACACACACACACACGCCAGGTCTTGGAAAACCCCACCCCCGCTGCTCAAACCCCGCCCGCGCTTCTCAAACGCCCTGGTGACGCAGGCAAACGCCGCCCCTTTTGTCCTTCTGCAATATCTAATGTATTTATTAACGTCAAACGTAGTCTTAGAAAATAATTTCTCCATGCTACGTGACCACAGCAGTACGGTTTCACTGCGACCACCTCCATTCAGAACGTCATGTTTTATTTTTTTATTACAAATTAGTTTAAATAATAATACATTCATTCATAATAATAAATAATAAATGATGGCACATACACACGTTTCCACTTCGCTGGACTGTCTGTACATTGATCCGTTTAACTGCTAAAAAAGACACTAATCTTTTATGTAGGCCAATTAATGATATGCCAGCCAACTTGTGATATGGAGTATTAATATTATGGAGTATATAATGATGGTCTTCATTGTTTCTCTGCTGGCTTGATTGCATATATATATTATATATATATATATATATATATATATATATATATATATATATATATATATATATATATATATATATATATATATATATATATATATATAGATAGATAGATAGATAGATAGATAGATAGATAGATAGATAGATAGATAGATAGATAGATATATATATATATATATATATATATATATATATATATATAAACAAGCATTTCAAGGGTAAATGTAAGTATGATAATGATGTACTGTGCATGTTCACATGTTCACATTATTTATATATATATATATAAATAATGTGAACATGCACAGTACATCATTATCATACTTACATTTACCCTTGAAATGCTTGTTCATGCCCAAAATCATTGGATATACAGGGTTTGAAGCAATATTAGACCTTAATTTCAAAATGTTCAATCATGTATAGTCTATGCTTTAAATTACTTAATACCGCTTTTCCATTTTTTTTTTTACACAATTTTACATCAAGATCCCCACTCTTCCTTAGCCTCTGTCTCACAAAATACCCATGTGTTGTGAGCTTGTAGGTCTGCTAGTTTTGTCATTCGCAATGCTGCACAACCAAGTGTGGGTGGTTAAATTGATTATCCACACGCAATAAAGAACATGATACTTAAATAATACAACAGAATGCACCTTGGTGTATTACTGAATCAATGCATGGTCAGGGAGCACCATCAGGGATGAATGGTCCATATACAACCATTAGGCTGAACAGAGAATCTTCTGATTAGTGTAACATCTGGCACAAAAGATAAGTACATGAAATAACACGTCTACAGAATTAGGATCTTTATTCGTCTCTGAAAAACAGGATTTATGTGGTAGTTTGTACAGCAGCTAAGGGCCAGACAGCTTCAGGCCAACATTGTTTTAGGCACAAATAATAATCTGAGGCAGCATGTCTAGTTTACACCAGCAGCACCCTGTTTGGAAGGTATACAGAGGGATCTGAACACAACATGGCAGTCTGAGGTCAAATGGCACAGAGCTAAGAAGTTAAGAGCACACCACATTTGTTAAAGTTGTTCTGTGCAAATTTCCAAAAAACGACTTTTAGCAGCCTCTGCTGGTCATTACCGTCACTGCAGGCCGTTTCTTTATTACTGCGTCACCCAGAATTCCATTCGTTTTCACCGGAAGACGGAAGTGTTTCAAAAAGCGTTCTTTTAATAGTTTTATACGATCTGTGGATCGTTTCTCTTAGCCAGTGGAGCATTAGTTACCGTGAGCTGTGTTTTCTTTTTCTGTTTTTTTTTTCGTTCTTCAAATCATACAATCTCTTAAAATCAGCGTGAGTTTCCTTTTGTTATTAGCGCGGTAGTTCCTGGCCAAACAGGAAACCGGCGCGGTAGTTCCTGGCCAAACAGGAACCTGGTGCATTTCCGCTTCCATTTTCTGGCCAGGTGATGTCATTTTCGAGGGAAAGTCATGCTCGACAGCGTTCAATAGAAAATATATAAATAAAAGGCTTTCGGGGGTGAAATTCATGGAGTGGGTGTTGTGAAACATTTGCCACTCACAAAAGATATACAATTTAACTTTAGTTTTACTGAAAACGTTACCTAGTATTACTTTAACAGTAAAAGCAAACTAACAAGACAACTATTTGGCCTAACCCTCACTCAAGTGAACTGTCGGGGTTGGCTCAAGGTACAGTAGAAGACAGCATGCAACATATCGCCACGGATCTGGTCTTCAAGATGCTCAGAGGATCAGTGCGCCTGCCCAGATACCTGTCAAACTACTTCTCTAGACTCAATGAGCAATCACTTTGGGTGCCTTTTGCTCTCTGCAACAGAGTGTGCCAGAAAATGGGGAGCTCTCGTTCGGACCGTCTTGGATGGCTGTAGCCGTGGTCAGGTCCAGTCAGGACCTTGACAGGACGTCCAGCATTTAGGCGACGCCTTCCCCCCAAGCGGACCTTGCGCCTGCGTATTGATGGTGGCCCCACATGGATTGCAGGCCCTGCATGCCTGGCAGCTCTACGGATGGCTGCCGATCTGTATGATGCCAACCTGGTGTTATTGTAGCGGCCAAACATATGGAGGGCTGTGGTAACTTTGACTGGATTGTTTTTAGCGGTGCCAACCGCTCTATACATGACTTTGTCTGTGTGTCCGTTTGTTTGAGCCTGGGATGAATGAGCACGGGATTTTAAACAGCTATAACTCCAGTTTGCAGCATGCCACCAAGTCCACATTTGGTATGTGGACTTAGACCACCAATAGGGACCAGCATGAATTGCTGAAGCCCCGCCCCCTCTGTCTTCCCATTGGCTGGCCTTCAAACAGCCATAACTCAAGTTCGCAGCATGCTACGGAGTACAAATTTTGTACATGCACTAAAACCAGCAATAGGGACGAACTGTAATTACTTAAGCCCCGCCCCCTCTGTCTGCCCATTGGCTGGGATTTAAACAGCCATTCCAGTTTGCAGCATGCTACCAAGTACAAATTTGGTAAGTGGACTCAGACCACCAATAGGGACGAACTGAAATGAGTTAAGCCCCGCCCCAAAGGCACCGCTTCCTTCACACAGGGTGTGATTTTTTATTTTTTGGTAGGCTTTGACTGCAGCCGCTACTGCAGCTGCCAAAGATGAGTCGCTGCTGACCTTAGCTTTCAAGTCATCATACAGCTCAGCAAGTCCTGCTGTTGCAGCTTCACGTGATGCTGGAAAACAATACAAAATCAGTTAACAAAATGCATACTTTTAGAAGAGCGAGTAATTATGTTATCACTGCAATACTGTACAACAGGCCTAAAAGTTAAAATAATCCAGTCTGACTGATTACCTTCTTCTGAAGCAGCCCAGTGAGCCTCTTCAGCAACGCTCTCCTCCACGGAGAGGGTGCCAGGGTCAATGGCCACGTCCGCGTCTCTCACCGTCTCTGGCTGAAGCTCGGGCTCGCGCACCTCCCTCAAGGGTTTAAAGAACTGGACAGGATGATGTTCTAAAAATGAAGCAATATTGCACATTCCGCTGTCATCCGTTTTTATTGTCATTACTACACAGGTAGGGTAAGGGAGTTATCCTACGCTGAGTAGATACAAAAACAGCAACAGATCGATGTCCAGTCACTATTGCTGTTTTGTTGTATTTATTGAAGTATTGCAGTTGACATGTAAATTATGGTTATGGTTTCTGTTAAGAACTGTTTGGCTCCCTCACATGTGTCCTTACACAATTACTGCACCTGTGCCCCTATATATTACACACACACACACACACACACACACACACACACACACACACACACACACACACACACACACACACACACACACACACACACACACACACACACACACACACACACACACACACACACACACACACACACACACCTGTCCATCTAAAGACTGCCACCAAGTGTCCAATAATAATACAACACACCTTACCTAATGTGCCACCATCATAAATGGCTCCTACAAATATGATAGAACAAAATGTATATAAAATGCATTAAAATCACAGTACAATTGATCACCTTACCCAATTGAACCCCAGGATCCATATGCGGTGTGTGTGTGTGTGTGTGTGTGTGTGTGTGTGTGTGTGTGTGGGGGGGGGGGGGGGGGGGGTGTACAAGCTCACAGCGCGTCACGTTGTGAGCTTGTAGATCAGCTATTTTTGGCGAAGACATTTGGTGTAGACTTTTACTTTTCTCCACCCAAAAAACTAAAATGGCAAATCTACAAGGTCAGGCTCTTGTGACCTTCTAGATGTGCCATTTTCGCTATTCACTGTACAACAAAGTATGTAGGGGTTTAGATGTTAAATATAATTTATATTTACTTACTACCAGTTGCGATGTAGTGTAGCTCTGCCTTCTCGTCTGCCGTCTGTGGCAGGAAGTTGGAACATGACACTCTATGCTGGAGGACAACAGCAGCCTGGTGTTTGCAGGGCCCACCAGTGCTACCCATTGGACAGGTGCATGTTGCCAGGTCAAGATCTACATCGTAGGTCTTTCCAGGAGTAGAGGAGCTTTGGACTTTGAAGTGGCTGGCAGCAATCTATGTGGAAAAGACAAAAACTTTTGTATTAATTCACTGAAACTTCTTTCCACCTCCATCCTTTCCAGGTGAATTTATTCAGTCACTAATCAATGTGGCTTTGTTTAAAAAAAAGAAGTACTACTCAACTGGTGGATGTCCTCAGGTTTTACAGTGTTGTCCTTCACCAGGAACCTTGACTTCTGGAAGGCTTCCCAACGGCCAATGGCAGCATGAGTTACTTTGGCCTGGTAGTACTCACTCAAGCGGTTTGCCAGGAAGTCGAAAAGCTGCAGTACATTGTATGCCTTGGTGCGATGTAGGATCTTGTCCCTTAAAATCCTCATGGCAGCCTCACAGAAGTTGTTGGTGTTGTTTCCTCTTACAGGCAAGGCGTTCCTGTAGCAGAGGGCCCAACACTCTCTCCGGCTGTAGAGGGTCTCCATGTATGTCTTGAACTTCAGATTCCTTTACAGTGTTAAATACAGAGTATTAATGATATTGAACACATTATGTTTAATTCCAGTATCTACAATGACAAACATTCATCACTAGGTCTGATTGGCTAAAATGCAATGACGCTATATAGTAACATGTCTGCTGTCAGTCACAAATTTGACCAACCTGGTAACAACAGAGCTCTGTGAAGCCTGATGGTAAAGGCTGTGCAATGCAGCTTCCTCCTTGGCATACAGCATACAGTCAGGGTCGGAAATATTTGGACAGTGACACAATTTTCATAATTTTGGCCCTGTACGCTACCACAATGGATTTGAAATGAAACACTCGAGATGCAATTGAAGTGCAGAATTTCAGCTTTAATTTGAGGGTATTTACAACAAAATTGAAAGAAGGGTTTAGGAATTGCAACAATTTTCAAACATAATCCCCTCATTTTAAAGGACCTTAAGTAATTGGACAAATGAATATAATCATAAACAAAATGTTCATTCTTAATACTTTGTTGAAAAGCCTTTGCAGGCGATGACTGCCTGAAGTCTAGAACCCATGGACATCACCAAACGCTGGGTTTCCTCCTTTTTGATGCTTTCCCAGGCCTTGACTGCAGCTGTCTTCAGTTGTTGTTTGTTTGCAGGTCTTTCTGCCTTAAGACGGAAGACATCAGCGGTTGATGACCGCAGGATCATTGCCATGGTAAAGAAGAACCCCTTCACAACATCTACTGAGGTGAGACAGACTCTCCAGGAAGTAGGCGTACCATTATCCAAGTCTACCATAAAGAGAAGACTTCACGAGAGCAAATACAGAGGGTTCACCACAAGGTGCAAACCTTTCATAAGCCTCAAGAATAGAAAGGCTAGATTAGAGTTTGCCAAAACACATCTAAAAAAGCCAGCCCAGTTCCCATCATTCTGGTACAGGTTGATCTTAGTTTCATCTGTCCAAAGAATGCTGTTCCAGAACTGGGCTGGCTTTTTTAGATGTGTTTTGGCAAACTCTAATCTAGCCTTTCTATTCTTGAGGCTTATGAAAGGTTTGCACCTTGTGGTGAACCCTCTGTATTTGCTCTCGTGAAGTCTTCTCTTTATGGTAGACTTGGATAATGGTACGCCTACTTCCTGGAGAGTCTGTCTCACCTCAGTAGATGTTGTGAAGGGGTTCTTCTTTACCATGGCAATGATCCTGCGGTCATCAACCGCTGATGTCTTCCGTCTTAAGGCAGAAAGACCTGCAAACAAACAACAACTGAAGACAGCTGCAGTCAAGGCCTGGGAAAGCATCAAAAAGGAGGAAACCCAGCGTTTGGTGATGTCCATGGGTTCTAGACTTCAGGCAGTCATCGCCTGCAAAGGCTTTTCAACAAAGTATTAAGAATGAACATTTTGTTTATAATTATATTCATTTGTCCAATTACTTAAGGTCCTTTAAAATGAGGGGATTATGTTTGAAAATTGTTGCAATTCCTAAACCCTTCTTTCAATTTTGTTGTAAATACCCTCAAATTAAAGCTGAAATTCTGCACTTCAATTGCATCTCGAGTGTTTCATTTCAAATCCATTGTGGTAGCGTACAGGGCCAAAATTATGAAAATGGTGTCACTGTCCAAATATTTCCGACCCTGACTGATATCTCTGATAACTGTAAGGAGTGGAGCCCGGTCCACTGTAGTGATCCTGTTGTCGTTGGACCACAGCCATCTCCAAGCGGCTTGCAGCAGGTGGAATATACAGAGGACACGTTTTGCTTGGGGGAAGGCTCTTCTTAGTGCCCCTTGCTCTGCCCTGCTGTCATCTGTGAGGAATACTGCAAGCCCTTCTTTACCCCTTCCAGAGAAGGACCGGTCATCCAGTAGAGTCTTCAGCAGTTCCAGACCCTCGAAGATGACTTGCTCCTCCTCGGTAGGGGCGATTATGATACCGAGCGGCAGGCCACCAGCAACACTGTGGGTGAGCAGCAGGAACACCCTCCAGCTATCACGGTCCATGTTCCCTGAAGCGTCCATGAAGCACATTCCCCCACTGTGCTTTATGTGCATGTGCACCCTTTTCATCAATGGGGAGCAGATGGCCACAAGCTCCTTGCCACTAGAAGTTGTCATCACCTTGGCACATTGGTACCCGCACTCATTGTTGTACTCTTCCACCTTCTTCTCTAGAGCCACTGTTATCTCTACTCCTGAACTTCCATACTGCTGGCGGAATATCTGCTGGTACAATCTGTCCAAATACAATAAATGACTTACTTATTTAGTAAGGCTGTAAAACGATTAAACATTTTTAATCGTTTAAACAAAGGCATAACTTCTTTTTGTTATGCCTTTCTTAGTAAAAATATCACACATTACCTGTAGCAGAATTCTAGAGTAGGACACAGTTCTTTGTTTGCTGCAGCAACCAGATAATTGTCCCCATGTTCCTCCTGAAGATCTAGCTTTAGAAGGTCTAAGGCTGCACTTGGAGAGTGTCCCGCTTCAAAAGGTTTAATGAGTTTCTCTCGCGCCTTGTCTCCCACGTCACCGTAGCTGAGTGCCTCTGCCACACTGATGTTGTGGTTGTGGTCACTGCAGATGCTCACCATTGTAGGGAAGGCTGGCACATGAGGATCTGAGCTTTTAGACAAAAATGTTCTTTACTGTGTAACAAAATAGTGCCAAAGATGTTGCAATATTTACAGTAAACCCTACTTACAGACTCTGCCTGCCTCTGCTCACTTCAGTGCGTACAAGTTTTACAGTCATCTTAGCGCGGCAGTTTGTGTTCTTGCTTTTGACTGGAACACAATTATTTGGTATGTTCTCTTTTCCCCGTTTGGGCTGGTAATGTTGGCATCTGTACTCCACCTTAACAGGGTCAATAGGTATTATTTTAGGTGCACCTCTTAGCATGTAAACATCTAAACAGGTTTGTAGTGGCAACTGTTTGATGTGCATGTCCAATGCTGCCTGAATGTTAGAGATGAAGAGGAATCATCATTGAATGCATAGGACCACAATGGAAACAAGTCCCCAGGACTTTTTTGTGTTATCCTTTTAGCCTTCATGTCTTACTGTACCACGTGCTGTTTACATTTTGAAGTATTGAATCAATTAGTGACTTGTCTCTAACCATTCACATTAATTTTGTTTTACTTACATAGGTTCACCTCTTAGCATGATTCTATAAATGTTATTTTTTATCAAACCAACTTACCTTGAAAAGAACCCTTTGACCCATTCCTTTACGTGTTCTCTCCACCCTCCATGTGACTGAGTGAGATTTTAACCATTCCTTGATTTCATCTTCTGATGACAAGGCCATCCGCAGGGTCGCTTTGAAGTTTATATGATCGTCTGTCTTACCAAGGGTCTCATAATCGCAGACATGGTAATCATAGTCTGGTAGATAGTCCTATGAAGCAAGGAATCAAATAAAAAGAGACAGGCATAAGTGGTGTGTGTGTGTGTGTGTGTGTGTGTGTGTGTGTGTGTGTGTGTGTGTGTGTGTGTGTGTGTGTGTGTGTGTGTGTGTGTGTGTGTGTGTGTGTGTGTGTGTGATACATTGAATAGTTTTATATATAATATTTATAGTTTTGCTAGAATGAGTGGTAGCCTACCTTCAAAGCTGGAAACTGGGAGATGTTAATTGAGGGACTGGTGCAATTCTTCTGCAAAGAGGACTTCTTCCCATCCAATCTGAGGATGAAAAGCATTTTTCTAACTTAATAATACCCCATTGCATACACAAGTGGAGACAACCAGGCAACGTTAAAGCAAATATCAGAGGTTAATTGCAACCAGTGCTGTAACAAATCTAAGTGCATTTACTCAAGTACTGTACTTTATTTTTTACTTTACTGGAGTATGTCCAATTTTAAATACTTTTACTTCTACTCCACTACATCTTAGAGGCAAATATTATACTAACTACTAACGACAAACCACTACAATTATTTGAAAATGTTAGTTACTTTGCAGATATAAGTTATAAAAAAAACACTTTAGCCCCATTTTATACATAGGCCATTTGAAAATAGCCGATCTACAAGCTCACAACGCTGGTGCTGCCATTTTCAAGCATTTTAGTACTGTAAGTAGGCCTACTGTATATTTTTATGCCAATACTTTTGTACTTTTACTCAAGTAACATTTTGAACACAGGCCTTTTACTTGCAACAGCATTACATTGTGGTATTGATACTTTTACTTAAGTAAAACATCAGTACCTTTTCCACCAAGATGCAACTAACACAGCCTCAGATAAAGAAAAATATATTAATTTACCGTTCTTCTTCAGCCGAAGACATTGCTGATTATGAATTTGGTGTTTTCTTCTGTGTTTTGGCGTGCGTACGTCTTTGAAGTTTTCACAGCTAGGACGTGGGATAAATTAGATATCTGCAGGTTAAACCTGAGGCCAGAGAACCTGCAGGGGCTAAAGGGGCGGTGTTTGTTTGCGTCAACATTTGGAAATTAAGGTCTAATATTGCTTCAAACCCTGTATATCCAATGATTTTGGGCATGAACAAGCATTTCAAGGGTAAATGTAAGTATGATAATGATGTATTGTGCATGTTCACATTATTTATATATATATATATATATATATATATATATATATATATATATATATATATATATATATATATATATATATGTATATATGTATGTATGTATGTATGTATGTATGTATGTATGTATGTATGTATATATATATATATATATATATATATATATATATATATATATATATATATATATATATATATATATATATATATATATATATATATATATATATAAATAAATAAATAAAATGATATATGTAAATATATATTTTCATTTTCATTTATATATATATATATATATATAATATATATATGCAATCAAGCCAGCAGAGAAACAATGAAGACCATCATTATATACTCCATAATATTAATACTTCATATCACAAGTTGGCTGGCATATCATTAATTGGCCTACATAAAAGATTAGTGTCTTTTTTAGCAGTTAAACGGATCAATGTACAGACAGTCCAGCGAAGTGGAAACGTGTGTATGTGCCATCATTTATTATTTATTATTATGAATGAATGTATTATTATTTAAACTAAGGTGATGGAGAGCGTTTGGCTCCAGAGCCTGAAACCACCTGCAGCCGAACCCTCAACCATGAATTATTCCATTAAGACCGGGGACACATCTGCGTCATTTTTAGATTTTAACCTCTTTAACCGTTATTCTATACTTTGGCTATTCAAAAATAGCAGATCTACAAGCTCATAGCACGGCTTGTAGATCTGCTATTTTTGAAAAATAGCAGATAGCAGGAAAGTGTGAAAATGTGTGTAAATATTTGAATGTATATATTTTTTTAAAGTGAACATATTTTTTTTACTCGAATCTTTGCTTCTGGGGGGGTCCTGGGAACAAAATATTTTGAGATGGGGGGGGGGGGTCCGCAGCCAAAGACATATCATTTTGGGGGTCCTTGACATGAAAAGGTTTGAGAACCACTGATATATTAGCAACAACATAAGTGTTTCAGAAAACTGTTAGGATTTAGAAGACATTTGTAGAATCCCCCCCCCCCAGAAACAAAGATTTGAGTTAAAATGTTTCGCTTTAAAGACATATATACATTCAAAGATTTGCACATATTTTAATGATTTTTCCAAAAAAATAGCAGATCTACAAGCTCATAGCGCGGCACCGAGTGCCGCGCTATGAGCTTGTAGATCTGCTATTTTTTTTAATAGCCCAAAGAAGTCAATGTCTCAATGGGTTAAACAGAGGAAGAATGAGTTCAACACACAGAGGAAACAGGGAGGCGATGCTTGGCTCAATTGTTGTGGTTATATTGAGATGGAGAAAATACATTGAATTTAATAATTCATTCACAATAGAGTACTGAAGTACCTGACATATACCCCGGGGGCACACACGTCTTTTTTTTCCATAGAGAAATCTTAGATTGTGTCTGTGTTTGGATTAAAAAAAACATATTATGTTCTTCTTCCTCTTTGGATAAATTAGTAGTCAGGGGATATTAGCAGAAAGATTTCCAATCTTGGAATAAATTCCTTACCAAAAAAAAATTCACCAGTGTGTTTGTAAAAGTGTCTAGAAACACATCTCACAAAGACTGACATGCAGTTTCCCTAGGAGAATGTTTGACGGCTCCTGAAAGTTGGGGTACCATTCATAACCTTATGTGGGGAAAAAAACAAAATTTAATTCTGTTTTAAGTAGCATTTGAGGGGTCAAAATAGGGTGTTTTTATGATTCTGAATCCATTGCAAGCATTTGTTTTGCACCGAAACCACTCCTTGGGCTAAAAATCTCAATGGGCTTTTTACACAAAAAGTATACCTAGAAAAGGATGGCTATGGCCGTTTTTAGCCCAAGGAGTGGTTTTGGTGCAAAACAAATGCTTGCAATGGATTCAGAATCATAAAAACACCCTAGTTTGACCCCTCACATGCTGCTTAAAACAGAATTACATTTAGATTTTTTTTCCCCACATAAGGTTATGGTGGTTACCCCAACTTTCAGGAGCTGTCAAACATTCTCCTAGGGAAACTGCATTTCAGTCTTTGTGAGATGTGTTACTAGACACTTTTACAAACACATTGGTGAAGATTTTTTTTGGTAAGGAATTTATTCCAAGATGTTTTTAATATCCCCTGACTATAGTACTTTATCCACCATCAGCTGATGCTGACAAGCTCACATATTATGAGTCAAATCCTCCAGGCAGATTAGTTTGTTTTTGTAACACAGTTCTTATATGAGGCGATCTAAGGCTATCCTTAGGATACCCACACTTACAACAAAACTACATTATGAATGAGCCACTTAAGCCCTATTTAATAGTGAAAACAGCCGATGAGCTACAGGCTCACAACGGACATCCATGGCCGAGAGCCATTGCAGTGTAATACGTTCTCCTTCCGTCCAAACATTTTGAACGCAATATCTCAGGGAATTTCATGACATTTGATACAAAATGTCCACTTTGACTCACAAATGAACTGATTAAAAAGTAGTTGGTCAAAGGTCAAAATGTCAAAGGTCAGGCTGACCTTGTGTCTTGTTCCATCCTCGTGAACTCCATACAAACGCCTCCAGGGAATTGTGTGTCATGTTTTAGGTTTCTTTGGCTATTCAAAAATAGCAGACATACAAGCTCATAGTGCGGCACCGAGTGCCGCACTATGAGCTTGTATGTCTGCTTTTTTTGAAAAAATTAAATCGTGAAAATCTTTGAATGTATATTTACTTTTTATTTTACTCAAATCTTTGCTTCTGGCCTGGGGGGTCCCTCCCTGGAACAACATATTTTGAGATGGGGGGGTCCGTGGACACATACATATCATTTTGGGGGTCCTTGACATGAAAAAAGTTTGAGAACCACTGATATTATAGCAACATAAGTTTAAAACAAAAAATGATTCATAAGACATTTGTAGAATCCCCAGAAGCAAAGATTAGAGTTAAAAATGTTTGCTAAAATATGTTATAGATTTGCACCACATTTTAACGATTTTTCAAGAAATAGCAGATCTACAAGCCGCTATGAGCTTGTATATCTATTTTTCAATAGCCAACCCGGCGGCCCAATGGTTAATCCAGCCCTGGGTGCAGCTATTGTTATTGAAGTTAATCACATGGATAGAGACCAGTCACTATAAGTTACAACAAACACAACATAAAGACTTTGAACCTGCTTGAATTAAAGAGGCCCATAAACTCAGAGTTTGAACCTTGTGCTCTGAACAAAACAAAGACATACTTTATGTTCTGATATTATTGTTCTGGTTCTAATGTTGTTACAGTATCACTGAGAATAAATATGGTGTTGAGCAATAAGGTGCTTTTCATGATGTTAAGGGTTATTGATTCATGCTGATGTGTTGGCATGACTGGAAGAAAAGAATTGCACTAAAGGAAAAGGCTGCTATATGTTCTTAAAGGGCTTTTTTGTATTCATTGATATTTTATAAATAGGCTAAATGTATTTTCTTTGTGACAATTGTTTTAATTTCTACTTATGCTGGTCAATTATTAACATTATTTATACAATAGCAGGAAACAGTTTTTTTAAATTGCAAAAGTAATTGGGTGGAAAGGCTGCCTCAATAATGATCTAATCCTAATGTAGACTTGGAGAATGATTTTTTCTAGCAATTGATAATATTTCTGGCATGTTCACTATTCAGAGTAAAGCAGAGAGAGAGCACGAGGAGGCCCACAGTGCAAGGAGAACAGCTGGCATGGGGGTGAAGACGTCACAACAGTCTTAATGTTCATTATCTCCAACAGGCAGAAAGGCATAGCCAGAGTATGTTTTGCCGTCTGTCCGTCCGTCCGTCCGTCCGTCCGTGTGTGTGTGTGTGTGTGTGTGTGTGTGTGTGTGTGTGTGTGTGTGTGTGTGTGTGTGTCATTCTGTGTACAGCTAATCTCCAGCACCGCTGGCCTGATCGCATTGAAACACACTCTCTATTGAACACACTGTACACACACACTGCCTGGATAACAGAGCAGAACTTCTGCACCACATTTTTCACATGGGCCTGTTATAGCGCCACCAGGAAGCCGATTTGTGCAAAACATTTGTTTTTTACACTGCTCAGATTTTGTCCAAAAATCATGTAAATCAGTACACAGTATCTCTATAGTCATTAAACCAAACGGATCAGATTTTTCGTATTAAATCCTGATTGGCTAAAATTGGCTTCCAAAATTTGCAGGAGTGGCCCGCTTTGAACAAAATGCCTCAAATCATGAACGCAGCTAGCGTCCGATTGCGGTGAAACTTTTCACGCACATTCGCACTACGTTGGGGAACAAATGCCACCCTTTTAACATTGCACTATTATAGCGCCACAAGGAGGCAGAATTCTTTTTTTATATTGCTCATAAAAAAGTTGTCCAAACATCATGCATATCGATACACATTATCTCTATAGTCAAGTGATCAAGATGGTTCCGTCCGATTTTTCATATTCCATCCTGACTGGTGAATTCCAAACATTGCTGGCCCACTATAGCTACCTGACCTGGCAAAGACCTGTGCTCCAAGGAGCACCTTTTTCTAGTTGCTTGTTGATCTGCTATTTTTGAAAAATCTTGAAAATGTGTGCAAATCTTTGAATATGTTGTTTTTTCAAAGAGAACATTAGCTCATATTTGCTTCTGAGGGTCCCTGACACAAAACATTTTTAGATGGTGGTCCGCGGCCAAATGTATATCAATTTAGGGGTCCCTGGCATGAAAAAGGTTGAAAACCACTGCTGTACAGGGTTCAGGGCTTCAGGTTTCTTTTTGGAACTGGGCCAAAGTACTGAGACGCCTCAAAAGAACAAGTCACTCCCTGAAAAGATGTGTTCAGTCAGTTCAGGTGCAAAAGGTGCAGTTCAACAGTGTAAAGAATCACCTCTGTTCACCAAAGGCTACTTTTCTTGCTGTCCTGCTGGAACAGGGGGGGGGGGGGGGGGGCAAGGTTTTTGTGGTATAATTAACTACAGTAGCCTATGTTAGACAAGACAGTGAGAATCACCACTGCTTGTATCTCTCATAACTGTTCTTATATTTATAAATTAATGCAAAACGTGTGTGTCTCTCCCTCTCTCTCTCTCTCTGTGTGTGTGTGTGTGTGTGTGTGTGTGTGTGTGTGTGTGTGTGTGTGTGTGTGTGTGTGTGTGTGTGTGTGTGTGTGTGTGTGTGTGTGTGTGTGTGTGTGTGTGTGTGTGTGTGTGCGTGCGTGCGTGCGTGTGTGTGTGTGGTGTTACTTATTTCTCTCGCACAATCTGGCAACACCGCCGGTGAGTTCCACTCAGCTGTAGAGAGAACGATAGATTAGTTTAATCTGACAGCAGAGAGACAGACAGACAGGCAGGCAGACAGGTGTGTCTTAACAACACATTTAAAAACATAACCAGACTGTTTTTACACCTCATGTGAACTAATTTATCTCCCTGTTATATTAAACTACTGACACATGTGCATATCATCATCACCACCACCTGTAATCAATCACAGGTTGACTGCTGTTAAACTGTTTAGTTTACATTCAGTGAACAACATGAAGTGTATATAAATAATAAACAAGTGAAAACAGAACATGTTGAACAAGGACTTTATCTAACTGTCTGTCCAAGAAGACACCATTCTGTTCTTAAGAATTAGAAGCCTAACATTTGCTGCAGGGAGATACAACAGCATGAGTTTCCATTGTTCAAGGCAGAGCTTTAATGAAACACTGTGGACTCTGGATAGACAGGAGACCATGTTATCACCTGAACATGAGAAGAAAAGTAAGAAGATGGATGAATAGATGAATAGATGACTTCACAGAGCTTACTCCAAACATGTGGTGAGTAGACTCTAGGCTTCATGAACACAACTAACAGGCTGCTGTGTGTTCTCATCATTAGAGGTTGGATTTATTGATGAAGAGAAGAATATTATTGATCATCATTACATCATAGCTGTCAGTGGTGTGTTCGTATAGTGCCTTGTTGTGATTTGGTAACAGGATAGGTGGGCCCTATAGGGACATCTGGGCACCTCCATGTAATACAGGATAGGTGGGCCCTATAGGGACATCTGGGCACCTCCATGTAATACAGGATAGGTGGGCCCTATAGGGACATCTGGGCACCTCCATGTAATACAGGATAGGTGGGCCCTATAGGGACATCTGGGCACCTCCATGTAAAACTGTCTATTTTGTCCAAAATGTTAAATAAAATATTTGAAACATGTTTTTAAGTATGTAAAGTGTACATGATGTGAACATGCTCAAACATTCAACAATTAAGGTCTAATATTGCTACAGTTGCTACAAATTGCTACAAAACTTGTATATCCAGTCATTTTGGGGCCTAAACAAGAAGTTGAAGGATAAAATCTGACCGTGCATGTTCACATCATGTGTACTTTAAATTACTTATTATTATTATTATTATTATTATTATTATTATTATTATGTACCGTGCATGTTCACATGTATACTTTACATTACTTTACCACTTACCGTACATTACCATTTTTCAAATATTTAATGTTTTAACATTTCGGACAAAATAGCAAATTTTGGGCATGGAGGTGCCCAGATGTACCTACAGAATATGCTCACCTATCCTGTTTTATATGGAGGTGCCCAGATGTACCTACAGAATATGCTCACCTATCCTGTTTTATATGGAGGTGCCCAGATGTACCTACAGAATATGCTCACCTATCCTGTTTTACATGGAGGTGCCCAGATGTCCCTAGTGCCCACCTATCCTGTATCTGTTGTGATTGTATTGTGGAAGGTTGTGAGATTGTGACTTTGTGCTTGTAGCCACATCAGGCAGAACTGTTGTTTATCATTGTTAGGCTACCTGTACTTAATTTGTACCTTCTCTGTGTTACAGACCTGTAAGGGTCCATTTGGTTCCATTTGTATACACTGTTGTGTCATTGAAATTAAAAGGAGAATCACTTCTCTAATGTCTCCATTAGACTTTTTTATCAAATCAAATCAAATCAGTGTTTAATGTGGTTTGTTCTGAGATGGTTAAAAAGATTGTGTTTGTCATTAAAACGTTCAAACCTTACGCTTCCAAAAGGGGGAGGAGCTATGGAATTATGGATGTGTATCTGAGGAAAAAGAACAGACCTACGATCTATCAGTGTGTAACATTGTGTCTGATCTGTTATTGTTTTGGGGATGACACCGTCTTACAACAAAGCATGAATGAATCATGACTGAAGTTGAGGACACACACACACACACACACACACACACACACACACACACACACACACACACACACACACACACACACACACACACACACACACACACACACACACACACACACACACACACACACACACACACACACACACTACGAGTGATCTTTTGTTACCAGAAGTATGACTAATATACCTACTATATATATATACATACATAAAATGCTAAGTGAGTCTGTGATATTTCTAGCTTTGAGTTGGCTATATTTGGGTCAATGGTTTATCCAGATTTCTGGGGTGAAGATAATAGAGGATATGCGCATGCTTAAAGTGAATGGCAAATCGAGTGGCAAAGAAACATGCAAAATTAGTTTAACATTGTTTAATGCAATCAGATATGACTTTTCTGTTTGGATGCATGGGCTGTCAAGGCCAGAAAGTATTTTTTTTGACACTCAGTAGGCATTCCTGCATAACTTCCGGGTTTGATGATGATGATGTCTGTTTGTCTGTCTCTCTTTCTCTATCACATTTGGCTTTTCATCTTGGTCACGTACCAGTGAGGCACACAGAAAACCGCTCAGGGTCTCAACAGTGTAAAGAATCACCTCTGATCACCAAATACTAGTTGTCTTGCTGTCCTGCTGCTTTCCCCCTTGACCCCTTGACCTCTATCTAGAACAGGAGTGGGCAACTTTTTGTGGCATAATTAGCTACAGTAGTTATGTATGTATGTATGTATGTATGTATGTATGTATGTATGTATGTATGTATGTATGTATGTATGTATGTATGTATGTATGTATGTATGTATGTATGTATGTATGTATGTATGTATGTATGTATGTATGTATGTATGTATGTATGTATGTATGTATGTATGTATGTATTAGACAAGTGAAGTGAAAATCACCACTGCTTTTATCTCTCATAACTGTTAATTAATTAATTCATTAATGCAAACGTAGAATGAGCCAATAATCTAATTAAAGGAATAGGGTAAATGATATTGTTTTGGTTAAAATAAGTGTTAAATAGCTCCGTAATCTGATAGTTATAAGGATTCCCATGTTGTTCTAAATGTGTGTGGTACCAGATCATGGTCCCTCTCTCTAGTGTTGTGGCTGAGAGTGCTGTCCCTTTTTTTTATCTTAAATACCAATCCCAAATGTGTGTGTGTATATTTGTATGTATGTATGTGTGTGTGTATATGTATGTACATACGTGCAGTGACAAGACAAACTTATAACAGAGGGGGGGGGCCATAGCTGAGTGGTTAGTGAGCCCGCCTGGGGAGCCAGAGGCCCTGGTTGCCATAGGTTCGATTCCAGGCCAGTCCAACATATGTGTCGATGAAATGAAATGTGTCCCTGAGCAAGACTCTTAACCCCTAATTGCTCACAGGTTCTCATTGGAAACAAGACCGCAAGGACTTTCATGAACGACCTGTTAAAAGGAATTATCCTTAGAGGTAGAGAAAAGGACCAGACCATAAACCTATAGGACACCAAGCCTGTCTTGACCCTTATACCTAAACTTATTAGCCATATTTTACTATTTTGAAAAACATTTTAAAGTAGTTCAAATAGCCGATCTACATCGACACATTGTGAGCTTGTAGATCGACTATTTGATTATTATATTGTGCTTCCATAGCAACATAAACAGATCATAACTGTGGTATGTGAGGTGACATTTCCCAACACAACAATGTGATCCAACAGGTTTTATAACCATCATGTTAATGCACGCTACAGTCAACACATTTAGATACATAGATGCTTTACTGTCCTTGTCAAATGACACATAACACTGTCGGGCTGATACCTTGTATCTCCTTATTTCAAAAGTTGTGAAAAAGCTCATAATCTGTCATTCATGTAAGCTACTAGGCTAATTCATTGACAAAGTTGTGATGCGACACACTGTGAGCTTTTTTCACTTTTTTCACTATATTTAAAAAATAAATATTGAACCAATGAAAACGATTAACAACAGCTTGTGACTAAATAATTACACTGGAACAAAGGTTCTTTTTTTCATTTCTTGATAGGTTTTGGACTTACAAGGTTTCCACCTGACAGAGACGATAATACTGTACGACCCATCAGGTTTCATACAGTTCCACAATACAAGGAAGAGGCGGGGTTTAACAAAACAAGAGACGGAAAAGTATAAATCACTGAGTCCACCTTTAACGTGGTTGTGTGCAACGCAGGTTGTGTTCTGAGTTGTTCCTATTGAATCTCTATTGATTGGTCATTAGTGATCGTATTGAATCTTTTGATTGGTGATTAGTGATCGTATTTAATCTATTTTGATTGGTGATCAGTGATAGTATTGAATCTCTATTGATTGGTGATTAGTGATCGCATTGAATCTCTATTGATTGGTGATCAGTGACAGATCTTCATCATGAAGACTGGTCTCCTCAAAGCTGCCTGGTTGGTGTGTGTGTTGGCAACAGCTGCAGACATCCTGTCATCAGGTTGGTGGATTCACTTTATAACGTTTTGGGGCTGAATCTGGGGACCTGTTTCAAGAGCTAATGTTGGGGCCCCTGTAGCCCCCTGGAAAGCAAGGTTTCATTCTACTTTGAAGATTTTAATATTTCAGAGGCATTGTTCTAAAGCCTGTTTTCATCTTGCACCAGCTATTCAAGTTGGCACGGTGCACACTTGACAGTTTGCGTTACATGAGTCACTTTCTTCCTAAATAATCAGGTGATTCATTTAAAATGTAGATGAGCCCTGATTTAATCTGATTGTTAATGTACATGTGTGTCCATGGTCCACCTTTATGATGAACGTATTGCTTGTGCATCGACCCTCTCGTTTAAAAGTGTCTGTGGCATATTTTAACTCTGTATTGATAACAAATAGTTTTGACTGTTCCAATACCGCGCTGCTATGACATCTCCACAACTTGGCAGCAACAACACCTCTCCTCTTCCGGTCGTACCTTCACAATAAAGTGTCTCCCCTTTACCTCCCAACACACCACATTTCACACAGGTTATTATTAACAGAAAATAGGTGAAACTTAACAGCGTGTGTATTTGTGGGGGAGAGAGGGAGGGTGAGTGAGAGAGAGAGAGAGAGAGAGAGAGAGAGAGAAATCCCGTTCAACACACCACGGGCAGGAGCGGGTTTCGGTGCGTCAGTGACTGAGGGGTGGGGGGGCCCGACTGACCGCCAGTCGGGCCCCCTGAGGGCAGGGTTCTGTTTCAATTGAAACGGTTGAAACATAGCTAAGGCCGCTACTGATAACATTTATAACATGAAGGACACACCTTGATTCATGTCTGTCACCTGTAACCTGCTTTGAAAACCAACTAAACATCTTCATGTTGTTTTTTTCTCATTCCGTATGTCTCTTAAGTGTGAGTTTACACACTGGCAGTGTACAAATCAAACTCTTAAAGGAGCACTTCACCCATTTTCAACCTACTGTCCCACTGAGCATTTCTCAGGCTATTAGACGTCTAAAAGACGTCTAAGGGCTAGGGTAAAACCGGGTTATAACTGATTTTTCAACGTCCATTCTTAGCCTAGACGTTGATTAGCTGTTTTTTAAGCATCTACAGTATATATAGACGTCTATATTATAGCCGTTGAAATGACATCTATAATGTAGAAGTCTTTATATTATAGATGCTTAAAAAACAGCAAAAAACGTTCACTTTTATACCAGTTATAACCTGGTTTTAGATGGAGGTCTAATAGCCGACTATGGCTAACTGGGGTATCTTCATATTATTGGTCCTCACTTCTGCTCATTATAAGGTGACACCATATCTGTCTCACTCTGTGTTAGAGAGGAGGACTGTGGACATATCTGTCTCACTCTGTGTTAGAGAGGAGGACTGTGGACATATCTGTCTCACTCTGTGTTAGAGAGGAGGACTGTGGACATATCTGTCTCACTCTGTGTTAGAGAGGAGGACTGTGGACATATCTGTCTCACTCTGTGTTAGAGAGGAGGACTGTGGACATATCTGTCTCACTCTGTGTTAGAGAGGAGGACTGTGGACAGTTCACAAACCTGCCACTAGTGACATTGTAGGTGCAGCAGGTTTGGTCATTTCATCAACATTTATTATTGTCTCCGTCTGGCTGAAGGCTTGTCTGAGACTATGTTTTCGTTGCTGTCCGCTCTCACCCTTTCTCCTCCAGCCAGAGAGCTCTTCACACCTCCAGACCTGGAGACTGTCACTGTTCAAATTAATGGAATCATTTGCATTTCACTGTCAGCTACAGGAACCTGGCATATTTGCCATATTTGATCACCAACATGTTACTAATTATAGAGAATGTGAAATTATTGTAATCGGTGTTTAGGCCTATTCCCTGCGCAATGGATGAATTAAATGTATAGTGTGTGGTTCCGAAGGTGTCTCTCTCTCCCCCTCTCTCTCTCTCTCTCTCTCTCTCTCCCTCCCTCTCTCTCTCTCTCTCTCTCTCTCTCTCTCTCTCTGTCTCTCTCTCTCTTTCTCTCTCACACATGACAGGCAGTGTTGCCATGTCTGCTTATTATAAGTGACTTTGGACTTGTTTTTCTATGAAGTATTTCTATGAAAACACATTGTGAGCTTGTAGATTGGCTACTTTCAATATATATGTATATAGGTCATGTGGATTAGTTGCTTGTTTTGGGCTTGTTTTCATAGACCTGGCTGCTTATTTCTCTCGCAATCTGGCAACACTGACGACACAGGAGAGTAGAATCGTCAGTGTTGATGACTCCAAGTCATCGTTTGTGACGTGTGAGGACATGGCTGTTCAACATGTTTAGTATGTCTGTTTGTGAGGACATGGCTGTTCCACATTGATTTCAGACGTGGTCCCCATCCCACTCAGAACACTGATATCTGTGGCCAGCCAGTGGAAATTGTGCCTAACTATAAATACCTGGGCACAATTATCGACAGCAAACTGAAGTTTGATGCTAACACTGAGATGCTGTGTAAAAAGGGCCAGCAACGTCTTTTCTGCCTAAGGAAATTAGCCAGATTTAACGTCAACAGAGACCTGATGAAACTGTTTTACAGTGTCTATGTTCATTCTGTCATCTCTTTCTCCATTATATGTTGGTATGGTAACCTCACTATTAAAGACAAAAACTCTCTTAGAAGGATTGTGAGAACCGCCTCCAAAATCACTGGCATCCAGTTGGAGAGCCTGGACCCTTTTTACAATAGACAGCTGCTGATGAAGACCAGGGCCATTCAGCAGGACAGTGGTCATCCACTCAATGCAGAGTTTAGGATGTTGTCATCTGGACGCCGCCTAGAGGCCTCTGGTGCTAGAAACAACAGGTATAAACACTCTTTTGTACCTGCCTCGATTCATGCAGCCAACGCTGCTAGGAACAGGTAAAGAATGATATGATGTTGTTGTTGATGATGATGATGATGGTGTATAACTAAGCACTTTATGCCAGCACTTTATATCATAGCACTTTTCTGGACAGAGCTTTTATTGTGTCTGATAACGGTGCACGAACAAGCACTTTATGCCAGCACTTTATATCGAAGCACTTTCTGGATGTAGCCTTTATTTTTATTTTTTATTGTCTTTCTATACTTGCACTAGAGCGCCCAGGTTTCTGTTTATGCAATGATGTCCCACGTCCTGTTGCCCTGTACTGTCTGTATGTTTTAAACTACTACTGCCTCTTTGCTGTAAACCCAATTGCCCTTTTGGGACACTAATAAAGACCTTGAACCTTGAACCTTGAACATGTTTAGTATGTCTGTTTGTGAGGACATGGCTGTTCCACCTGTTTAGTATGTCTGTTTGTGAGGACATGGCTGTTCAACATGTTTAGTATGTCTGTTTGTGGCAGTGATGCGTCACTTATGAATGTATGAACCGTGTGTCGCTTTCGTAGCGTCTTGGCACAGTGACAGTCTGCCTCCGTCTTCAGACAGCAGCATACATTTAACTTTGAAAAGTTAATCTGTGTAACTTCAGTAAATATTATTCACTCTGTCGCTACCAGTGAATCATTTTACACTCTCCATTTTTCACTGGAGATTTCCTAACCCTGTTAGTATGCCTTATTCAAGCTCACCGCTTGTCATAAAGATTTTACATATTTCATGGTTACATTTCGCAGTTACCCATTCCCATTCATGTTCCCAGTCATATCATATCTTACTAAATGAAGCGTAGCACTAGCCAACATGTGAGGTTTGAGTTGGATTGAAATGTTAATCGATATTTAAAAGACGATGGTATCCCCACTGCGTGGGGGAAGAGGTGTCAGAGTATGTGAAGCTCTGGTGGAGCTCCGATGGGAGACAGTGGCCAATGGAATTGCAGGAAAAAAATTGTCAATGAAGTCAGTTTTTGTGGTAGTTGGTCTTACTGCCGTCATGCACTCGCATAATATGTTTTTTTTGTTTTATCAATGTGGTACTAAACATACCAACAGATCAGTGCAAGTTTGACCATAAAGTGCAACAATTTTAGGAATATATTCAGAGATTCATAGCCTATATATATAAATTCAAGGACCTTCTGTAAACTCAAGCACCACTAAAACACAATACTTTCAAGTACACAATACTTTCAAGTACATTCCAGAACAGTGGAAACCATGACCATTAGGAGAAATAAAAATACAGATGTCTTGATTGACCTTCTAGTCCAATATCCTGTATGAACAAACCAGACTAACAAAAACAAAACTCTCTGTTGCTTCAAAGGCCATAACATTACCAACAACTTAGTTAGTCCATATTGATCTAAAAAATAAAAATAAGATGGACCCCAAGCAAAGCGGTCTGATTAGGGTGGCCACCAGCAGAAAAAAGGCACAGCAAGGACCCCCAATTTGATATGTATTATAGCCGCGGACCCCCTTCTCAAAATATTTTGTGCCACGGATCCCCCAAGATTATTCCACATTTTGTAAATAGGTTATAAAAAAAAGGGTTTAAACTGATTTTGATGCTCTATTAACTCTTATAGCTGGGGACCCCATTTATTTAGGGAACCAAAGAATGACTGTATTGTATTATCTTTTTCATTCTTACATGTTTTTGTTAAAACATTTTCATGTTTAGATTGTGTTTTTCTTAGGTTTTTGTTGAATGAATTGTTCCTGAGTTAAATTGTCCTAATGTAAATCTAATCTACACTGGCATATCTGAAAGAATAAAACAGAGAGAGAGGGGAATAGTAGAGAAGAGAAGAGGAGACTCATGGACATAGTATGACTGGATAGCTCTGCTGCTGTTATTTTGTTCTCAATTGGGGATCCGACAGGATGGAAAAAAGGCGAGAGGGTTCTTAGATTGACTCATTGCTTGTCAGTCACTCAAAGCATGTCATTATGGCACCTTTCCCTTTGTTGCTGACATCAATCATGTCGTTACACATACACACAGTGCAAAATGCATGACATTTGTCAATGCAACTTTTTCTTTTATGAACTCCAGTTCCTTGCTCCATTGCTCACTAAATTTTTTTTTTTTTTTTGGCGTGTTTGGTTGATTATCTGCGTTTCACAAACAGGAAGCTTACTAGCGAGTGAACGCAGTTTCATGCACACTCCCACGGCAGTCACATGTAAACAAGCATGGGAGGCTTTCTCTGTGTGAATACCAAAACGCTCGCCCCAAAACACAGTCGCCCCGGGGCAATTCCGGCGGTTTTCACCTGGTATTCCTAAATGTATAACCTCAGTAAACTATGCCTAAACCTAACCTTATTCCTAAACGTAACCTCAGTAAAACTATGGCTAACCCTAAACTTATTCCTAACCTTATCCTCAGTATAACAAATACAGGAATACAAGAACCACTGGTCCACGAAAAATTGAGGCGAGCGTGTTTTGGGGTGAGTCTTCCGGACAAAACAAAACACTTGCAAAAGCAACCTCAGCACATTCACACAGCAATGTGGAGCCAATAGGCTGGCTGCCAGCTGATATTATACCAACTTGAGAATATATATATGTAAATATATGCCAGTAGGCTGGCTGTCAGAGCTGTATTCTATAACAATGAAACAGGAGATTTACAGAGACATGTAAATGACACATACACTGTAATCACTCTCACAAAAAAACAGACAATTATGCGTCCGGCCAGAGGTTGAGCTGGATGGAGGACAGCTGGGTCACAAACCGGACTGTCCGGCCTAAAACCGGACAAATTATTCTCCCATTGTGTGCACTGGGGTTTGTGTCTGTTGGTTGGTTTGTTGTCTGTTGGTTGGTTTGTTGTCTGTTGGTTGGTGCACCGGTATGATCAGTACGCCTGAAACTCATCCAGTGAGAACTCGGCTGGTGCAAAAACTAAGCGTGATTAAAATTCTTTAATTTAAATTGCATCATTTTTTCTCTAATTAATTAATCAAAATTAACCAGTTAAAGTCCCGGCCCTTATTATGTTGGAAATGAGTGAAGTGCTCCTTAAAGCTATTTATACTTGGATGTGCACAAATAGCAGATCTACAAGCTCAAAACACCACATTTTAGTCATAGTGATTGTCATATTTAGAGCAGGGTTTCTCAAAGTGAGGTCTGGGGACCATCGTGGGGCAGTGAGAGGGGGTTCCAGCTGAATGAGGAGCACTTTAACCATATTTTAGACCTTGACTGTTTCAAAATAGCCGATATACAAGCTCACAATGTGTCCCTAAACCGAGAATACCTGAGCACTGTGACCGACAGAGAAAAGCCTTGACTATGTACCGACTCAGAGAACTGAGCTGCTCCCAAGAGAAGAGTGCACATACAATGAGGTAGAAACTGAGCTACATTTCCTAACCACTTGCCCACCGTATACCCAGACATCAGAGACACATGCTTTACACCAGGGGTGGGCAGCATTTATTTCCAGACCATATTGACTTCCATAAAATGAGTGAAGGGCCACACATTATACAAACTTGAAACACACAGTGCTGAATGATGTTAAAACTGCATGAATTTGGTAGACATGCCAGACTACTTTACAATAAGGTCCTTGATTTCACATCAAGAATGTTCAGTTACAAAATGTAGATGTTTCTTTTTCTTTTTGTATCACTCTGGTGTTCTCTGTACCAGGTTACAATGAAAAGATGACATAAAACAATCCATGTCAATGCTGTATCTCATCTTATCTGATATGCACCACTCCATAGGTCACTGATAAAACACATTGCATCATGTTATATATGCACTCACGTCAGACTGTTTCACTGTTACATTATAAACATTAAACATTTGAGTACATACGGATGTATAGGAATACAGGTGTGTCCTCAAATGATACATAATTAATTTGTCTCAAAACCATAACATATGGCAGCCGTTTACATTTTATTTATTGTTTTTGACTTGGCGGGCCGGATTGAGATGGTCAAAGGGCCGGGTCCGGCCCCCGGGCCCTATGTTGCCCATGTGTGCTTCCCAAGGAGAGTTTGAAAACATGATTTATGACAAAACACTGTCATATCTGCTGGGTGAAGCACAGCAATGTGCAAACACAGCAGCAAGATGTGTGAGATCTGTTGTGTCAGGAGAAGGATTCATGGAATACATGTGTATTTCTGCGCCGTCTGCACCAAGTGATCTCAGTAGATAGAAATACTGTGAATACAAACTACCGTTATAGTGGTTCTCAACCTTTTCAGGTCGTGACCCCCCACAATAATCATACTTGACCCCCCCCCCCTCTCCCCCACCTTCACAGGCACTTAATTTGTGAGCTTGTAGATCGTCCATTTTCACTCTTTCTTACACTATTTGACAATGTGGCCAATGTTTGACCAGTTTTTATAGTATAGTTTGTTGATTACTTTTGATGCAGTAATGGTCTTTTTCTTTTCTTTATTTATTTTTGTTTGAGGTATTAAATAGGTCTGAGAAGTCCTTAAAGGAGCATTTCACCCCTGGAAGAAACTGCAATCACTCAATGGTAATAGTATTTGTAGTATATAACAGTAGCACAATTTAAATTTGTACCCTATGGCCAGAAAAATAATTAAATCTGTGTGTTTGACTACGGTTTGACTGGACTGCTGCATTACTACAATGACCATAATGCATTGGTGCACTGCCCCTCCTTGTGGCAGGGGAGGTTCTATGTGGGTGTGATCTCCAACAACAACATTCAAACAGCATGGCAGTGTTGCCATGTCTGCTTATTATAAGCGGCTTCTTTCTAAAATGTAGTTGATATTTGGGCTTGTTTCCAAATGTTTTGATTGTTGTTTAAACCAGTGGTTCTCAAACATGTTCATGTATTTTTCCACAGTCCCCCATCTGAAATTATAATTTGTGCCAGGGAGCCCCTAACAAATATGTGTCAAAAATATTACACATTTTGCACTTTTTCCCCCTCAAGATTTTTTTGTAAATAGCAGATCTACAAGCTCACAATGGGTCGCGAAGCGTTGTGAGCTTGTAGATCGGCAATTTTCAAATATATAATATCCCATGTCTAGGTAAAGTGCTCTTGGCCTAGTTATCTTCTTTTGGGTTTATTTTCATAGACCTGGTTGCTTATTTCTCTCACAATATCTGGCAACACTGGCTGAAGAACGTGGACCTCGCACACGTTCATCTAGTTACATATATGTCCAAGGATTCGTTAGTGATGTCATATCACTGACAAATCCTTGCTATCTTTATGCAGTTTTACTTCCGTGTCGCATAGTAGTGACATCACTGTCGAATCCTTGGTATTTTTTATCCTAGCCTTTCGCGACGGTTTGTTTACCAGCGCTGCCACTCCACGCTGTCTTTTTTTTTTCACGCTTGCGCTTATGAAACACTAAACAGGATTATTATTTCATGTCAACATTCAAGTACAACTATCAGAAGATAACTCGCTCTGCAAGGGGGGTTGCCCGCTGGCCGCAGCTAATGGGAGTGGCGAGTGGGGAGAGAAGGTTGAACAAAGTGATACGGACACCCCATTGGGGCTGTCTTTGGTTCGAGACATGTAGTGCGGAAAGGAATGATGTAACATCTCGTGACGTAAATAACGTCACTAAACCGTAGAAGATTACTATATATCTACAAACACAGATTATACACAAAAAAAAACCAGGACCTTGTTTCTTGAGTCCTAAACTTCATTAAAAGAAGATCTGCGGTGAAATGTCCCTTTAAATTTCCACTTCACTGTCATCTGGGGACCCCCAAAAGATCTTTTGGGGACCCCCCTGGGGGTCCCGACCCACAGGTTGAGAACTACTGATATACATTATGAAAATATTTCTGCTATTTGTCCCAAAGGTTTTATTCAAAGTGAATGCTAGGAATGACAGCTTGTTGTCTCTCAGTTGAGCAGATTAAAATTTCCATATTTAGAAGTGGGGGAGTGCATCGATACTGCTTTTTCCCTCTACACCAAATGTCTTCACCGAAAATAGCTGATCTACAAGCTGACAGCGTCTGTCTGTCTGTCTGTCTGTCTGAGGACCCCTTACCTCTATATAGAACAGGGGTGGGCAACTTTTTTGTGGCATAATTAACTACAGTAAAAAAAATAAAAAAAAACCTAAATGGCAGAGTTAAGGGCCCTATTTTACCCCTTTTGCCTAAACGTTTTAGACATTTATTACTATTTTGAAAAACATTTTTAAATGGTTCAAACAGCCGATCTACATCGACAAGTTGTGAGCTTGTAGATTGTCTATTTGATTATTATATTCTGCTTCCATAGCAACATAAACAGTCATAACTGTGGTATGTGAGGTGACTTTTCCCAACACAACAATGTGATCCAACAGGGTTTATAATTATTGTAGCATTAACACGCTACAGTCAACAGATTAAATGACTCATAACATTGGCCGTTTTTGGGCCAAGGAGTGTTTTTTGTGCAAAACAAATGCTTGCAATGGATTCAGAATCATAAAAAAACTCTAGTTTGAGCCCTCACATACTACTTAAAACAGAATACCATTTTTTTTTTGTTTTTCCCGCATTTGTTTGTGTGTGTGTGGGCGTGCGTGTGTGTGTGTGTGTGTGTGTGTGTGTGTGTGTGTGTGTGTGTGTGTGTGTGTGTGTGTGTGTGTGTGTGTGTGTGTGTGTGTGTGTGTGTGTGTGTGTGTGTGTGTGTGTGTGTGTGTGTGTGTGTGTGTGTGTGTGTGTGTGTGTGTGCGTGCGTGCGTGCGTGCGTGCGTGTGTGTGTGCAAGTAAATTGAGGCCGGTATGTTGGCTACATTAACAAAAGGTTGACTCAAGTGAAAGTTGTCATATGTAAACATTAGGAGTATGGTTATTATTGATAGTTTAATCAGGGGTCATTACCACACAGGTCTACTGGGCCCAGTAGCTCAGTGGGCCCAGTAGCTCAGTGGGCCCAGTAGCTCAGTGGACCCAGTAGCTCAGTGGACCCAGTAGCTCAGTGGGCCAGTAGCTCAGTGGACCCAGTAGCTCAGTGGGCCAGTAGCTCAGTGGACCCAGTAGCTCAGTGGGCCAGTAGCTCAGTGGACCCAGTAGCTCAGTGGACCCAGTAGCTCAGTGGACCCAGTAGCTCAGTGGACCCAGTAGCTCAGTGGGCCAGTAGCTCAGTGGACCCAGTAGCTCAGTGGGCCCAGTAGCTCAGTGGGCCCAGTAGCTCAGTGGACCCAGTAGCTCAGTGGGCCAGTAGCTCAGTGGACCCAGTAGCTCAGTGGGCCAGTAGCTCAGTGGACCCAGTAGCTCAGTGGGCCCAGTAGCTCAGTGGGCCCAGTAGCTCAGTGGGCCCAGTAGCTCAGTGGGCCAGTAGCTCAGTGGGCCCAGTGGACCCAGTAGCTCAGTGGGCCAGTAGCTCAGTGGACCCAGTAGCTCAGTGGACCCAGTAGCTCAGTGGACCCCTAAACCAGAGCCTTTATGTGAATTATCACTGTTATCGGAGGAATGTGAACTGAAGCCTCGGATCAGATCCTGCCTGATGGAAGGCAGGTGGCCCCGCCCCCGTAGATAGGGCCACAGTAATCCTGGTGGTGCTGCTGGGCGGTGTCAGGAATGCGTCAGGGAGGTGGCGGGTGAACTGAACAGATTGTGTGAGTGAGACAAGGAAGGAGGAGGCGTTCTTTTAAAGGACCGATCTGATTGGACCAGGGCCAAATGAGTTGATGGGAGAGGAATGTTAGGAATGACAGCTTGTTCAGTCTCTCAGTTAAACCCTCGCATCTATACTGCCGATCTGAATAATAGCTGATCTACAAGCTGACAACGCATCTTAGCACAACGCTTATTATGAACATGAACCACCAATTATGGTTCCCATACTCACCCCATAACACCTCCCATACCCACCCCATAACACCCACCCTCCACCCCCATACCCTCCCCAAATAAAACTTTCATGTACAGAGCCATTGTCTGGTGGAATTAATTGTCAGATCATATTGTTTAAGCTAATTCTAAAGACTGTTTCATAATGTTATCAAAACTATCTTTTAATATTATTTCATCATGATGAAATGTTTGAGATTGTAAATGTGTAAACTTGTGAGGGAATGTCAACATGGTCACATTGTTCACTTTGTGTAGAAAGGAGCTAACAGTTTATGTGTGGGGTTACATTGCCCTCTATTGGCAACATTGGTGTATTGCTGCTACTGTATACAGTCTTATGATTATTCTGACTTGAGTACTATTATTATGAATACTGCTACTGTACATAGTTTTAACCTTGTAGATCGGCTATTGTCAAAACATTTACATACATATTGAAACATTTTGCACGTTTCTTTTTAAAACACAAATCTTCTCTTGTGGGGGCCACTGGCACAAAATATGTTCAGATGGGGGCCCTCAACTAAATACATTTGGCTCAATGTGGGGGTCCTTGACATGAAAATGTTTGAGAACCACTTTTTCAATGGGCCTGAAAATGTAAATCCAACCTGAGCAAACTCAACCCGGGTGTGGTGGTACTTTTAAAAGTGGGGGAAGTGGGGGAGCTTATCTATTAATAGGTTTACTGCATTTTTCCCTCTAAACCAAATCTCTTCAGCAAATATACCCCCTACTAAGCACAAATCAACTGTAATGATCTCAGAACTGTCTTTTCTTGAGCTTGAAGAGTTTTTTCCTGGTTGTGTAATGAAATGAATATGACACATGTTTCACTGTATGGTTCGTTTAACCTTTTTTTTCTTCTGGTGGAGCTACTTATTTTTTACTGTTAACTTGTTCAACTTACAACTGAAATAACTTTCTCTCCACAGCTCAACAAGATGTGATATACATTCCACCACAAGGAGTCCTTCAGCTGCTTCCAGATACTAGCTCTGTTACTGAACCCATCACTGGCATCCTGTGGAAACATGGACCCAATAAAGCAGCAGAATGGGATCAGGGTTTTGGTCCTGATGTGGATTACTACGGGACATTTAGAGACCGCACAGACCTGGATAAAGAAACTGGACAGTTGGTCGTCAACAAAATGACCACAGAAGACGGTGGAGAATATTCTGTTGAGATCAACGGTCGACTGCTGAACAAAACTTACACGGTTAAAGAGATGAGTAAGTATGAATTATGAGAGAGAGAAAGAGAGAGAGAGAGAGACACATACTGGAGCGAAACGGATAATGTTTAATACCTGTTGTCATTGCAGTGTGACTATTGGTTTAACCATACCGGTAAACACAGTGAATCAAGTGAAGTGCGTGCACATCATAAAAAAACGTTTTTCTCCTAAGGACCTCCATCCAAAGATACACCCACGGGAGCCATTGTTGGAGGCCTTATCGTTGCTCTCATCCTTGCAGTTGTTTTGGTGCTGGGGGTGATATTTCGTGGTAAGTTTCTCTTCAGATTTTAAGTTACACATAACATGCTTAACATACAACATGCTTACTAAGTTACTGCTCAGCAGCTACAAGCAATAAGCAAATGTCATGTTTCACCCTAACATCGTACGGGCCCAAACATGTAGAGTTCAGGCCGCTACGCTGTCCTCACACCTACGTCACACCGCCGATCCGACCAATATGTAGTGTTGGGGCTTTGTCAGAGACCTGTTGTACCCGTCTGTCTGTGTCCCTCTGTGCCCATATATGGAGATGTCTGTATCTATCAGTCCTTGTCCCTTTTATGCCCATATATGGAGATCCCTGATGTCATCAGTATATGCCCATATTTGGGCATATCGGTTGGATCAGCGGTTCTGGACAACTGGATATCGAAACTACTCGACATGTTGATGTGCGTGCCGAGTTTGACGTCGGTCTGTCCCATATATGCATATGACCTTATATGGGTATAGCGGTCGGATCGGTGGCGCATTGAGTTTGTTTATGGTTATGTCTGAGGTCTGAGTCATAATGACGTGGCTGTGGACCGCCCACCCACCCGACGACCCTCCCATTAGCCAATTGTGTGTGTGTGTGTGTGTGCGTGTGTGCGCGTGCTCACGCATATGTGACTTAATACAATAGTTTGAGACACAAAGGGGCCACAGTCATTTTCATCTTTTTGCAGATTAGCAAAGTACAGAATGTAAGCTTTCAAATGGTGTGATAATGTGGCATCTGAACTCTGAGTTCTGTCCCTTTCTGCTGGACCTGGACACACATGCATACGGTTCTAGGTGCAAGGTTGTACTTTATTGTTACATCTTGTGTACAGGTACATAAGAGTAAAACGTATTTTGGTTCGGCTTCCTTCAGACAATGCAGCAGCATAAGTAATAACAATAGTATAAAGAAGACGTAAAAAGATTAAAGAAAGAGTGCAAAAAGAGAATGAAAAGAGCATCATCAAATCAAATGTACATGTGCATAAAAATAAAGAGAAAATATAGCTGCAAGCAGCGATAAGCGGGGCCAGGGAATGCAGAGAGAAAAAAGAAGTACAACCTTGCACCTGATATTTTATTTTAAACATTTTAAACCCTCACTAACCCTAACCTCAGTAAAACTATGGCTACCCCTAACCTCAATAAATACTATGCGTAAGCCTACAAATGCCAAATCATGATCACCTCAACACATCGTCGGGGACAGGGATCGAACCAGTGACCTCCGGACTCATAGGCTGCCTTTCTTCTCATTGCGCTAGAGATATGGTAGCCCTGGTAGTGTCTGTTGATATATATGTCTTTCTGTCCCTGAAGAACCAAGCCTCTGTTTTGCTAACTACTCTAGATCACTGGTTCCCTAACCATCTACCTATAGAGAAAGTGTACGTCTCCTCGGAACAGAAACTAGTGAAAGTAGCCGATCTACAAGCTCACAAAACGTTGCTCTCTGAAAAGTTGTGAGATTGTAGATCGGCTATTTTCATAATGAAGTATGTCCTACATTGAAAAAAACATACTCTCAAATAAGCATTTCATGTTATCTTTAACAATTGCACATGTATTCATTGATACAGTCATGTTGTTTGCAATGAAGTCAGCTTGAAGTGAGGCTTGAACTGGCGACCTTGCGGTTGTTAGGCAGATGTGTAGAGAGAAGCCATTGGAACAACAGACCTGAAGTTGTGAAAAAGGAGTTCACACAGATGACACAGTTTCACGCGAATTGCTAAAAAATCCTGGGTTTAAGTGTTTTTCAAACTGCTCAAAATTGCGGACAATCTAAGGGCGGAGCTTACGGGTCAAAGTGATAGATGTGTTCCTCATGAGTCAAGGCACATGTGTAAGCAAGTTTCACGGCTGTCGGCAAAACGAGGCTTGACTTTTCCTGTTTAAAGTTTGCATTTTCAAAAAATTGCTATAGCGCCCCCCTTTGACCATGCCAACAAAACGTTAGTGGCGGATTTTCCATAAGTGAAAAAAATGAAGCTTTTATGAGCCAATGAATGTTTTTCATATAATTCAAAATGGTGGGAGATAAGTTGAGTGTGAAAGTTGTTCATCATGAGTAGACGCATGTGTGTATCAACGTTTCATGGCTGTAGGTCAAACAGGGCATGAGTTGTACCTGTTCAAAGTTGTCACTTTCAATTGAGTGCTATAGTGCCACCCTTTGACGAATAAGTGTGAGAATTATTTCTTGATCGTTTTCCATGACCATCTACCATAGGGCCGAGTTTCGTAAAAAGCGTATGCACGGTTAAGCCAGAACTGCCAAAAACGGCAGAAGAAGAAGAAACAGAATAATGCCAATAACAAAACCGAGCCTTGCTCTGCAGAGCCTGGCCCCGTAATAACTTGGTATGTTGTATACACCACCAGCATAATTCTTCAGTAGCTGTCACAGTATATTCTATATACAACAGAGAAGGTGCAGTAGGTGCAGTTCAGGCATAGTAGTGCAGAAAAGGGAAGGATGGTTGGGCGGGGAGGGGGACAGCTTAGTATTTCCCTTTGCCTTGGTTCATTCTGGTTCTTGTCAGATCGTTCATGTAACTGATAGTGCGTCGAAAGAAGCTTTTTTACAGTGTATTGCTAGTAGCTTTGAGACTGCGTAGGCGTTTTCCATGCGGCAACATCTCGAACAGTCTGTAGTTGGGATGGCTTTGATCTTGATGATTCCTCGTGCTTTGCTGATACAGCATTCGTCCTACAGGGCTTGGATGGGGGGAGATCACATCCTCTGTTGCGTTCGGCTGTCCGCTCAACCCTCTGCATTGCCTTGTGGTTGAGTTCAGTGCAGCTGCCGCACCAGGTAGTGAAGCAGCCAGCCAGAATGTTCTCTGTTGTGCCTCTGTAGAAAGCTCTTAGGACTTATGGACCCATGCCAGCTTTCTTCAGTTTCCTGAGAAAGTAGAGGCGTTGTTGTGCTTTCTTCACCACTCGCTCTGTCTGTACTGCCCAGGTGAGATCTTCAGTGATGTGCACCCCCAGGAATTTGAACTCTCTGACCCTCTCCACTGCAGCACCCCCGATCTGGATGGGGGAGTGATCTCTTGGAGGTCTTCTGTAGTCAAAGATTATCTCTTTTGTTTTTGCAACATTGAGAGCCAGGTTGTTCTCCTGGCACCATTGTGCCAGGTTCTCCACTTCTCTCCTGTAGGCTGTTTCATCGTTGTCCGTGATCAATCCTATCACTGTGGTGTCATCTGCAAACTTGACCACTTGGTTGGAGCTGAACAAAGCCACACAGTCGTAGGTGTACAGGGAGTAGAGAAGGGGGCTCAAAACGCATCCCCGAGGGGCTCCTGTGCTGAGGGTCAGGGGGGCGGAAGTCATAGTTTTCACAACAGCATTCTTACATATGACTTGTCCCTCTCAAGGTGTGAGAGAGTGGTGTGGAGTGATGTGGCAATTATGGCATCATCCGTGGATCTGTTCTTACGATAGGCAAATTGCAGGGGGTCGAGTGTGGGTGGCAGCTTGTTGTTGATCATCACTCTGATTGCTGATGATCACTGATGATTGCTATTTTAAAGCATGATGGTACTTTGCTTTCACAGAGAGATTCAGAGTCCAAATAAGCCAACAGCTGAAACCTCATATTATGTTATGTTATGTTATGTTATGTTATGTTATGTTATGTTATGTTATGTTATGTTATGTTATGTTATGTTATGTTATGTTATGTTATGTTATTTGAAATTTACAGATCGTATAAAGATTAGGTTTTCTTCACATCGGTTTGAGCCTGTGGTTGATATTCAAGGTGAGTGAGTTTAAGCAACTCATTTATACTCAGGTATGAGCATAACAACCATAACACATGATATGTGTGTGTTCATAATAATCTATTGTTCCTGCTGACTGTGATGACTGACAGAGAGTTGTTATAAAGTGACAATACTTGGTGTTGTTATTATTCACACTGTAATATATATTTCAACGACGAAGAGATGCCTCACAGGCCTTCATATTGATCCTCCTCCGTGTTGGGAAAATAATCACTTGAATGCACTCAATAAGAAATAATATATCAATAATCTTTTCACAGAACTAGATAATGCACTTTATTCACATCCTGGGTGGACTTGTGTGTGTGTGTGTGTGTGTGTGTGTGTGGGGGGGGGTGGGGGGAGGAAGGAGCTGCAGCCTGAGATACTGAACGTAACAGAGAGAGAACAGTTCTCCATACGACGGTGTTTTACCGGGAGATAATACTCCTCCATACAATAGCGATCGGATCTGTGAATTTACCCGTGACCGATCAAAGACGATAGAGGCATTATCAGCCGATCGTGATCGGTCACCGATCGATCGGAGCATCTCTAACAGTATAGGCACATTGACTGTGGGTTCTGGGAAAGAAAAAAAAAGGCTCAACTTCAAGGAGTTAGAGCCCGCACACCAAAACCATTAAAAATACTTCTTTATTGTTACAAAGTGGACAACGTTTTGATCCGCTGTGGATTTTCATTTTGGTTTTGGTTCGAAACGTTGTCAAATTTGTACCTTGTACCAAGTGTTTTTACAGTTTTTGGTGTGCAGGCTCTACCTTTTGAAGTTTTAGATACTAGTATCTTGGGTAGGCCTACTTGCATTCAAGGGTGTCTTTGAGTGAACACTTCACAGTAAAAAAAAAAAGAAAAAGACAAATCTACAAGCTAGTACCTAAATATTGTACCACTGCGTCAGCCATCTAGCCCCCAGGCTGGAACAGTTATTAAAAAGTTGACACTAAAGTTCTTATTCATATTAAAAAAGGAAATTATAAAAATGCTGCTATTAATTCACATTTAGCCTTGAAAGTGAAGCTCACAGCTTGCCTTCTATTGTCACTATTTGAAACAGGGCGTAGGTTGTTAATTCATAAATGCATGTTTTCCCTTTTCACTACTGGCTTATGCTGTACCTTACATGAAAGAAAATATTACCTTTCAGAATACCCCACAACATTAAGGACATATTTAACTAGCAGAAAAACATATTTTCCTATCTCAGGCATTAAATTAATATTTTTATATAGAATAATATGATAACGGGGTTCAAATATATAACGGGGTTGAGTGGAACGGGTGGTGATTTTTTACTCAAGATGGCCACTACTACTACTACTACTACTTAAGAGAAGACCACATGGCATGCATGAGATTAGGAAATCAGATATATTGATTGCTTATATCAAGTACTGAGACGTTCTACTAATTTGAGCGCCTGCTGCTCTTTCCAACTGCAGATAAACTGGCTGCAGATAACAGTAAATTATCCTGCTAAAGACAAATGCAATGACTTTGATATCAGGAGAGTTACTGCCAGGTCAGGTTTCTCATAAAAGTCTGTTGTCTTTTCTAACTCAACTATAGTTGTAACGTTAGACCAGCATGAGGATACAGACGCTGACCCACCAACGTCAATTCCAAGTTCAACGTCAACAAGTACAGGACACCCTAAAGCTGAAGGTGAGCTGACAGTATGAATAGATGTGCTATGAGAGTTCACACTCTTTACCTGTAGTCTGTAGTGCTTCACATACTGTGTTAAAACAGGGTCACGTACATCATAATAAAACAGATCCAACATTTTTTTTGTTATGTACCCACTTGACACAACCTACAATTGTTCTTCTGTTTGGATATACTGTATCCCCATTCCAATTGTTAGAAGAACACCAGACATCAATACATTTTGTACTGAGACTTTCTACTCAGTTGAGAGCCTGCTGCTCTTTCCAACTGCAGATAAACTGGCTGCAGATAACAGTAAATTATCCTGCTAAACACAAATGCAATTACTTTGATATCAGGAGAGTTACTGCCAGGTGAGGTTTCTCATACAAGTCTGTTGTCTTTTCTAACTCAACAATAGTTGTAACGTTAGACCAGCATGAGGATACAGACACTGACCCACCAATGTCAATTCCAAGTTCAACGTCAACAAGTACAGGACACCCTAAAGCTAAAGGTGAGCTGACAATATGAATAGATGTGCTATGAGCTTTCACACTCTTTACCTGTAGTCTGTAGTGCTTCACATACTGTGTTAAAACAGGGTCACGTACATCATGATAAAACAGATCTAACATTCCATTTACAAGATCACTTTCCATCTTATACTGGAAGGCTTGTTGGCTATTCCAATGATTGATGAGCCCATTTGAATTCCCCCAAAACAGAGATAGGTGTATACAAACACTTGCTAATATTCCATTAACTCATTCAATGCCAAGCTTATTTATGGAATTTTGGCTCTGAGTGGCACAGTAAAAATTCGTTGTAAAAAAAAAAGTGCTCAGGGTTAGCCGATACAGCCTTTTTAAGTTAGAAGTTAAACAAAGAGTGAATGGAGCAGCAAATCTTCAAATCATCATATCTTGGGTTCTGAACATGTTTTTCCAAAAGACATCCTGTGGCGCACGGGACGTCAGGCCACGTGACGTCTTTGACGTCTTGTGGCACTGGACGGTGGGATGAAAAGTCTCCACATATTATAATGTAGAATGTTTAGAAACGTGTTTAAATGTGTTTAGCACAGAGTATCACCAAGAACTACATTTTCATTTTATCTTCAGATAAACACTTTGTCGATAAACACCGGCTTGACCTGATTCGGACAGTGGTCGTGGTCATACCCATCCTGGATCTGCTCCTTCAGGAGGAGGTTATCAAGAAGGAGGGCTACGATACTGTGATGGTCAAGCCCACCTCTCAAGCTCAGATGAGGGAACTCTACAACCTCTTGAACTCCAGAAAAGCCAAAGACATTTTCTACAAAGGTCTTGAAACAAATGAGAAGGGTCTTCTTGATGAGCTGTAAGTGATACTCATTTATATTACATAATCTTTAGGCCTGATTGTATTAGTACAAGAGAATGTTTTAACTCAACGGTAACTGAGGTGGTGCATTCTGTGTCCTCAGGATAATGTAGGCCAGTGCTTGGCCTCAATATTTTCTTTAGTAAATGTCATCAACTTGGTGAAGGAACATCCCTGTCTTTATAAATAAAAGACAGCTACTTGCCACAGCTAGCTTTGTCAACTAATAAACAATTAAAGGTCCAAACAGATATAGAGACAAACAATGCCTCCCATGATCAGTGTGTGAATGGGGCGTCACAGTTACACGTGTGTGTTTGTGTTAGCCACGCCCACGGCTGTTGTTGTATGATAATAAGGGGAGGGGGTATGTTTTTAGCACGTTGTAAAAGCGGTGTATTTCAATTGGGCCTTTTGACACAAAAGGTGTATGTGTTTACATAATGTGGCCTCCTGGTGGCGCTATACAAGGCAGATGTGAAAAATGCAGGGAAAAGGTTTGCCCTTGGCCTCTACAGAGTGCGCATACAAAGTTTTACACAGATCGTTGCAGTTATAGGGAAAAACACAAATTGTTATAGTGCCACCATTAGGCTGATTTGAAAATGTTCAAGTGGCATTTCTTTGTCGGCCTATTGGGAAGGTGCGTACACCATTTCATGGAAATCTTACGCTGTGTTCATGATTTGAGGCATTTTGTTAAAAACGGAGAAGTCCTGCAAACTTTGGAAGCCAATCTTTACCAATCAGGAAGGAATATGAGAAATCTGACGTGTTTTGTTTAATGACTATAGAGATACTGTGTAAGTGTAATATATAATAGTATATAATTCCATTCCAAATTTCGTGCCAAATTAAACTACGCATTACGCTGCAGCACATTGTGAGCTTGTAGATCTGTTCTTTTTGTCATGTCCGGTATACATTGCTGCAATCACACAGCCCGTTTGGCGAAAAACTACAACATGTAGTTTATTAGACATGGGAACCCTGTCCAATAAATGTATTTTCACTTAGTTGCCTATAATCTATGAATGCATTAATGAAGTTACTGACAATGTTTGGTCCTATAATGTACTGTAGGATGGTAGAGTTACTGTATACATTATAGTTATTAAAGGGAAAAAAAACGATTTACTGTACATTTCACAGCAGAAACACTCATCCACAACCCAAAGGAGCAGCTGCATCTGTCTCAGGTGAGTGCTGTTTAAAGTTGATTGACTTAAAACCCTAACCCTAACCCTTGCTAATTAGCTTACATGAAGCATTGAGAGCTGATATAATATTGTCAAACATGGTACATGTAGTTCAGTGCCATGAAAGAGTCTAGCTGTCTATTTGTGTGTGTGTGTGTGTGTGTGTGTGTGTGTGTGTGTGTGTGTGTGTGTGTGTGTGTGTGTGTGTGTGTGTGTGTGTGTGTGTGTGCGTGTGCGCGCGTGCGTGCGTGCGTGTGAAATGACTACATTGTAGGATCAGTCCAGGTTAGAAGGTTTGGGGATAGAACAACTTTAGTGATAGTTCAACTAATGAACTAATAGTTCAAATAGCTAATCTACAAGCTCACAACGTGACGATGTAGATCGGCTAGTTGAACTTTTTGAACATGTTTTTAAAGATTGTAAAAGATGGTAAAGAAGTTTAGGGATAATGGGTCCGGCGAAAATATGGCCCATAATCATAGCCAATGGGTTCCGCCAATGTCTCCTCCCATTGAGTAGCCATCCTAATCCCAAAGCGGTCCTTGAGGTGTTCCCAGGGGCCCCCAGGTAAAATATTGTTGACTCTTGAGAGTGGATGTTCCGGGGTTGGGGTGGGGGGGTTCATCTTTCACAGTGGTTATCAAAGTGAGGTCCAGGGACCCCCAGGGGTCCTTGAAGGGTTCCTAGGGGGACTATAATTTGTTGAAGCCCGCCCTCTCTGTCTTCCAATAGACCAATTATTTGTTTACCAACATTGAGACTGAACGCACAGGTGATTGTTTCATGCAATCAATTCCCAACATATTGTTTCAGGGTTTGGCTGGTTTCAATTCATTCAACCTCCTCTTGTGTGTTGGCTAGTGAGGCCCGGCCTGCGCGAGCATACTGGTTCTTATCAGTGTGACGTTAGCTGGGCATCAAACAGCCATAACTCCAGTTTGCAGCATGCTACTGTCTCCAAACTTGGTTTGTGGACTTGGACCACCAATAGGGACTTAGGGACGGGCTGTAATTAATTAAGCTCCGCCCCTCTGTGTCCCTATTGGCTGGGCTTTAAACAGCCGTAACTCCAGTTCCCAGCATGCTATAGGTCCCAAACTTGGTGGGTGGTCCCACAGACCATGACAACATGACAATTTCCGTTTTTTCAGGTTCTACTTCCGGTTCGTCTGATACCCTTGAAACTTAACCCACACACTCTCTGAGGGGTGTGTAGTTCAATGGTGCAACCCCTTCTGGTTTTAACACATCGGGTGCCAGAATTGTATTAAAACCAATTACATTCGGTGCCAGAAATCTCACCTGCGCTGCGCTGTGCTGTTTAAAGCTGTAGACTCCACGAGGAGCAATACATGTAAACAATGCAAGCGTGCACGGTGCACGGTGGTCCTGGCTAACGCCTGTAACGATAACATCTCTCACGCGAGTAACAATGGCGGAGCGATCGTGCATCGCAAATGACTCTTTTTCCCCACCATAAAAAGTTTTGGAGCTACGGAGGTTTTCATGAAGGAGATACAGTAGAACGGAAGCGGATGGGGAGCCATGTTTTTGGCACGGTGATCCATCTGTCCCTTCCTTCTCAGAATTTAACCGTGTTAGGCACCTAAGCGCTACTCTGTGAAAACACGGTTTTAACCGTGTTTGGCACCCGATGCAGGAAGTGGTCGTTGACACCCGAAACTCTGTATAGCCCCCACCCCCCGTTTATGGGTACGAGGAATCCAATGGTAAAGACTGGAAGTCAATCCCACCACCGGAAGTGGGTCAAATTGCAATGTCCCCCCACTATAATAATTTATTTGACCCCACCTCCCGAACACAAGGTTGCACAGACTTGGCGAGCTGCAGGCACACTTACATTTTCTCAGAAACGTTTCTAGTTTATATTAGATTATAGTATTACTATTACCAGTACTCCATGGTTCTTCAAACCTTCCAAAATGTCCCAGGACATTTGGCCACGACATCAAGGACTATGTAATGAATTGCATCCATAACCATTTTGTGGTATCACTTTCCAATTCAAATATTCATCCTCATCTGTATCTACTTATATAATCGGCAAGTCACTTCCGCGCGCCGCTGACGCTATAGCCACAGCTCTGTAATCGAGTAAACACAACGCCGACACACCACATCTCGCCAACACAGTAGCCACGGCGGACGCGCAGAATTTACGGGTGGCGTAGGGCACCTATCATTGCTCACTTCACAGTTTCCACGTCGCAACATAATTTATTCCACTCACCACATTACGGACAAAACGGAAGGTGAAACAGTTTCGTACCGTTTCCCGTGCGCACCACCGACACCGAACGACGACGGCTTTAGCCGAAACAACACGAGCGGCCGCCATTGAACTCTGCGCATCTCCACACCAACACACAAGCAGGTCCTTCGCTTCAACCCCCCCCCCCCCCCTTCTTACGTACCTCTTTTTTTCCACCCAGGCCGTTACTTTCACTTCACTCATGTCTCGATCACAATATGTCCGTCTTTCACGTGCCATGTACATCCCAAACACAAAAACACACGGCGACGAGCACACTACAGCACGTTAAATCTGGTAAACAAACCAGCGTAGGTTCATGACACCAAAGGATTCGACAGTGATGTCATCATTATGCAACCCGGAAGTTCAAATACCAAGGATACGTCAGTGATGTCAGTCGGGATGCCAGGTTTATGCCAGGTTTTCAAAAACAAGCGTCAGAAACAAGCAAGGACGTTCATGAAAAAAAAAAAAACAGCCGCAGGGGTCCGCCATGTTCCAGGGGGGTCCCCGGGGGTCCCAACACTCACAGGGGGTCCGCGGACCACCACGTAAAAAAAAAAAATTCCAATTTTTTTTCCAATTTAACTTTTGGACAGTTCTATCCCACCATTTTGGTACCCCAAAATAAGCGCGCCCTCACAGCCCTAGAGCCCCTTGCGCGGCTGGGGTCGAGGGGGGCATAGCCCCCCGAGACTCTAGTTGGGAAAATGATTATTGATTATTATTTCAATGCACCTGAATGCACTCAATAACAAATGACACATCAATAATCTTTTCACAGAACTAGATAATATTACCTAAATAATTTACTTTCACTCTTTACTGTTTAATGGTTTGCAATTCTGTTGTACCTTATTCACATCCTGGGTGGACTGATTCTAAGTGTGTGCGTTTCTATGTGTGTGTGTGAGCATGTGCACGTGTGTGTTCACTGTGATTAATTGTGATAACATAATGCTAGTGATAATTCGCACAATATCAGGAAGCCCTAATCTTCAACTATTGTTTAACCATATCCTGGCATTCCTATTTTGGCCACATTTTCTAAAATTATGTATACATTTTAAAATAAATATATTTGGTAATAGGTAGTATATAAGTGGTTAATCATAGTAAATCATTTTGATAATCTGACATTAAATGGAAGACTTCCGTAGATCAACAGCTACAGCAGCAGACACATGATAGAATTACCAAGACCTGTCATTGGAGGACCACATTTTCCATAAAATGAATTTAATGATATCCTCTGTTCTTTTATCATTTAGACTTTCCTGCTCCTTCGTATCAACATCAACTCAAGTCTATTCTGGAGAACAAGTTCAAGTGTCTGTTGGAGTGGATCACAAAAAAAGGGGAAAAAACACTTCTGAATAATATCTTCACAGAGGTTTACATCACAGTGGGAGGGAGTGGCGAGGTCAATAAAGAACATGAGGTCAGACAGATTGAAACAGCATCCAGGAAACCAGCCGGACCAGATACACCAATCAAATTAGAAGACATCTTTAAACCTTTACCTGGAAAAGATCAACCAAGAACAGTGATGACGAAGGGAGTGGCTGGCATTGGTAAAACAATCTTAACACAGAAATACACTCTGGACTGGACAGAAGACAAAGCCAACCACGATGTCGACTTTGTGTTTCCTTTCGCTTTCCGAGCACTGAATTTGGAGAAGGGGAAGAATTACAGCTTGGTGGACCTCCTTCGTCACTTTTTTGGTGAAATCAAGGAAGAAGTGATCTCCAGCTTGAAACGGTCCAAAGTTGTCTTCATCTTTGATGGATTAGATGAGTTTCGGATTCCTCTACACTTCCAGAACAATGAAATCTGTAATGATATCACAAAACCAACCTCAGTGGACATGTTGCTGACAAACCTCATTAAGGGAAACCTATTACCCTCTGCTCGCATCTGGATAACGACACGACCTGCAGCAGCCACTCTGATCCCAGATGAGTATGTTGACAGGGTGACAGAGGTAAGAGGGTTCACTGACCCCCAGAAGGAGGAGTACTTTATGAAGAGATTCAGTGACAAGAACCAGGCCAGTACAATCATCTCACACATGCAGAGATCACGAAGCCTCCACATCATGTGCCACATCCCAGTCTTCTGTTGGATCACTGCTAAAGTTCTGGAGGACATGTTGAAAAGTGGGGAGAAAGGAGCGCTGCCAAAGACCTTGACTAATATGTACATCCACTTTATCAAGGTTCTGTCCGACCAAGCAAGCAACAAGAAAAGTGTCAAATATGAGACATATTCTGCTTTTGTGACATACATCCGTCCAGTCATTCTGTCCCTGGCAAAACTGGCTTTTGAACAGCTGGAGAAAGGCAACCTGATCTTCTATGAAGAAGACCTGACAGATTGTGGTATTGAGAGCAATGATGCAGCGGTACACACAGGAGTGTTTACGCAGATCCTTAAAGAGGAGCATGGAATGTACAAGGACACTGTGTTCTGCTTTGTCCATCTGAGCGTTCAGGAGTTTCTGGCTGCCCTTCATGTCTTCATCACATTCATGAACAGTGGTGTCAACCTACTGTCAGAGCCACAAACAACCTCATCTGAACCTAACATAGATGACCTCTACCAGAGTGCTGTAGACAAAGCCTTTGAGAGTTCAAACGGACACTGGGACTTGTTCCTCCGTTTCCTGCTGGGCCTCTCAGTGGAGACCAATCAGAAGCTCTTACAAAGACTGTTGGGACCGACAGGAAGTAGATCACAGACCAATAAGAAAACAGTTGAGTACATCAAGGAAAAGATAAGGGAGAATCCCTCTCCAGAGAAAAGCATCAATCTGTTCCACTGTCTGAATGAGATGAATGATCATTCTCTAGAGAAGGAGATCAATCATTACCTGAGGTCACAAAATCGTTCCACACAGAAAGTCTCTCCTGCTCAGTGGTCAGCTCTTGTTTTCATGTTGCTGTCATCAGGAAAGGATCTGGACGTGTTTGACCTGGAGAAATACCAAGCTTCAGAGGAGGCTCTTCTGGGGCTGCTGCCAGTGGTCAAAGCCTCCAATAGAGCTGTGTAAGTGAACTGTTAACTTCATACATTTAATATACTATGTAATTTGTTCTGTTATAGTAAAGAAAATACAAGCATTTAACGGTTTAAGCCCTATATTCTTTGTCATATGATATATAGTGAAAATGGCAGATCTACAAGCTCACAGCACACTACTTTGTGTTGTGAGCTTGTAGATCAGCTATTTTCACTATTTTTTAAAAACGTTTTACAATTTTGAAAATGTTTTAATTTTGATAATTTATAATGCCCAATATAGGGAGGTCAATGGTTAAAGAGTATAATTGATGTTAACACTTGCTGTAACCTCTCAGAGAGCTGAAGAGAAAGTTCATTAAAATCAGCAGAAGTCTTAAACTAGTTCAACATTTTCCAAGACAGTCCAAATCACCTTGGTGAAACATAGACATGTTTGTTTGTGTGTGTTTTAACACATTGAGGGCCAAAACCGGCTATAACTATATTTTGAATTGCGTCGAATCGGGCCTCGCTCATCAAGGTTTTTCTCATTGTGTGTGAATGGTGCAGCAACCGAGCGCAATTTCATCGCTCGGCTTTTCATGCTGAGCGTTTCCAGATTTCTGGCATGTTTGATATTTGGCGCTGTCGCCAACTAGAAATCCTATAGTATGAGCTAAGTTGTGACCAGCTCTGAGAGCAGAGACGTGCAACAGCTTGTTTGTGTAAACAAGTTATTATTTTTGTTAACAGTCAGACAGTCAGGATAGATGAATATATCCATAGACCTTTATTGATTCCCGTCGGGCAATTCAGATGTCATAAATATTGGTAGCAATGTTGTTATTTCAGTTTTAAATATAGTCTATAAAATGGTTGGAATCAGCACGCGTATGGACCACAGAACGGACACTGCCAAGGCACACGGCCACACACTCCCTGTCTGAATTTGGAAACGTCTTTCCTGCGTGCTGCGGGGTAGGCCGGTATAGTTTGCAGAGTAAGTGAAGGGATTATTTCAATTGAACTATGTTCATCATGACTGCATTAGGTATACTTCGTGAATAATTAAACCGATCACCATGACCAACAGAGCAAATTCTCACAGACATAGCCCTCTCCTGTTCCAGTCATACCTCTCCAACAGACAACAGTTTGTCACTATCAATGGTTCCAGATCACACCCATCCCCAGTCAACCACGGTGTGCCGCAAGGTTCCATACTTGGTCCATTACTGTTCACCATATACATGCTCCCCTTGGGTCAGATCAATCACCACCATGGTCTTCTAAGCTTTCACTGCTATGCTGATGATATTCAACTGTATCTGAGCACCACGCGTTCCAGTCAGCTCCCTCCTCAGTCCCTATCAACTGCCTCAATAAAATAAAAGCCTGGATGACCACTAACCTTCTCAAATGAAACAGTTCAAAAACAGAGCTCATGGTTGTGGCTCCCAAACTGCTCCAGAAGGTTGGAGATGTTCTATCCACCTCATGTGGATCCCATATCTCCATCTCTGGAAGTCCGCAACCTTGGCATTATGCTGGACTCAACCCTCTCCTACCAGTCACATATCAAATCCATAACCAAATCGGCCTCCTACCACCTCAAGAACATCTCTAGGCTTTGTCCCTCAGTCTCTGACTCCGTGGCTGAGACCCTCATTCACGCATGTGTTACCATCCGTATGGACTACTGCAATGGAGTCCTGTTTGGGATCCCAAACAAGTACCTGGATAGGCTCCAGTATGTACTCACCCACCCACACATTGGCAGCACATCACCCCCACCCATAAACAACTGCACTGGTTTCCTGTTAAGTTCCGCATCTATTACAAACTCCTCCTTCTCACCTACAAATGTCTCAACGCCCTGTAGCTCCACAGTACCTCTCAGGCCTCCTCCATAAACCTACTCTGTTATGGATCCTACGGTCCACAGACTTGGACCTCCTCTCTAGCCCCCAAAAAAGCAAGCAAACCTTGGTGGACAGAGCCTTCAGTGTGGCAGCCCCCTCCCCCCTCAACTTAACCCGGTGGAACTCAATCCCAATGGAGATTCTCCCTTGAAAAACAGATTTTTCTCCCAGGCTTATGGCAAATAGTTTTGTTGCTTTGTTTGGTTGGTTGCTTGTTTGTTGTGAAACAGAGGGCCTCCACAGTTGTTGGAGTAGAGCTGGTACACTATTATGAAGTGATTCCGTTAAAAGACTCACAGGAGAGGAGCTTTGTTCAGGGTCTTTAGTGTTGTATGTGCAGTCTACATAACACAAAATACACATCTCTTAGAATGAACATAACATATAACAGTCAAAAATGAAATTATTCTTACATAAAACAAACACTGTTCAAACCAATCTACAGTAGGTACAGATGTGCCATTTCAAAACTTCAAATGTCCTGCCATCGGCAAGACAGTACATTTTCAGGGGATTCCCAGGGCAATAAGAGGGACAAAGAAGGGCATTTAACCCTGCAAGGCCCAGTGTGATCGCACGATCACATGTATGTTTTATAAAGAAATGAGTTTAAATCATTTTTCTTTTCTGTTATTTTTTGTTTTTTTCACCTCTAAATCCTCATTGGGTCCTATTGTTTAGTCTTACAATACCATTGGCCAGGATATTTGCATATAAATACCCCCCACAGAGCCAGGAATCATCACAACTTGAAAATAATCTGGGCCTTGCAGGGTTAAAATGCTGAATTATTTTGATGATCACTGCTTTTATGATGCTAATTAATTTGAGCAACTTGTCAAGGACCTCTTCAAATCACCTTTCGCCTCATAATGAGTCTGACACCTTCTTCAACACACATTCTTTTGTTCTCATGTATATGGATGTCTGTTGAAGGGAAAAACGGGGGTGTGTAGTGACAACTTCTTTTCAGGGGCAAAACAGTGCATTTTTAAGGGCAGAACAGGGAGGAAAAAAATACATTTTCAGGGCACTTTCAGGGAAAGAACAGTAACGTGTGAAGTTTTGAAGTGGCACATCTGTACAGTACAGCCATCAGACACATCATTCACTGCAAAGTACAATCACAACAAACAACAGGACATGACAGAACATGTAAAAGGAAAGCACCATATTCTACAATAAAACACTCCTCAGGTCAAACAAAGTTAAACTGACTGATTGAAGCACACAAGCTGAACCTATCACTCATTAGGTCTGCATCAATGAAGGGGCATCCAAACAGCATCGCTGTGTCAACGACAACATGATCCTACATGTTGGTTGTTCAGTGTTTTTGATGTAAAGCTTCCTTTTATATATAGAGTTTATGAATGTGAACATGATACAGATGTTCTATGGATATGAAGTGGAGTTTATGAATGTAGGTTTAGAACATGATGCAGATGTTCTGTAGATATTAACCCTGCAAGACCCGGACATATTTCTACTTGCAAAAAAAAATGTTTCAACCGTTCAGATGGTGTTGTAGGAGTATTTGGAGAGGAAAATATAATGTTTTTTAAAAACAAATGTTTTCGTAAGGTTTTATTGAAATGTTTTAATAGTACAACATTGGGTCTAACGGGTAGCAGAATTTCCTATAGGACAGTTTTACTCACTGTCAGAATAACATGGCAAATGTCTATATACTTCACTAAAACAACTTAAGGGTTCAATAACAATTTTGGAAGATTATTGGAAAGAAGCATGCAAAATCATTTTTAAGAGGACATAATCAAAGTTTTAGAAAGAATGTGCTTGGAAAATTAATATGAGGATTTTTTTAACACCCAACATGTTATCAAAATATAGACCAGCAGGCAGTGCTGAATGCTGGAGGAAATGTGCAGAACTGGAAGCAAATCATACACACATTTTCTATTCGTGTCCAAAATTGAAAAGGTTCTGGGAGATAGTGAAAACAAATATAGTAAATACATTTTCCTTAAGAAAACCCATACACCCAATCAATATTTTATTAGGTATTATCCCATTAGAAATACACAGGGAGGGAGATAAATATCTGTATACAATACTACGTATCGCTGCCTTGAAACAAATCACACGAAAATGGTTGCATGTAAACCCACCATCTATTAATAATTGGAAAATAACAGTTGAAAACATTAAAGAGATGGAAAGAATTACTTACAAAATGAGAAACCGTGGAGATGAATTTGAAAGAAACTGGAGTAAATGGGACCCAGAAATACATGAAGTGTAAAAGTGGATTTTTGAGTACTGCAGGAAAGCTACTCTCCTTTTTAACTTTCTTTATTTTCCATTTTTTTGTATGCATTTTTGTTGGTATATGTAATTTTAAAAAAAATGATGCAGGATGAATTAAACAAGTAAAAAACTAATAAAGTAAAGATTTATACACTTTTTTTGATAAAATACAAATGTTGTATTATTACAACAGCGGGTCTTGCAGGGTTAAGTGGAGTTTATGAATAGAGGTTTTGTGTCCTTGTTGCTGCTTCATTAGAGTCACCTGCTGCTTGCTTGATGATGCAATCAGCAGCTTATCCACATAATAGATCAAAGTGCTGACACCTGGCTGTCATGTCTTTGAGGTCATCTCTCAGAGTTCTGCTGTACTGTGTGTGCGTGTGCGTGTGTGTGTGTGTGTGTGTGTGTGTGTGTGTGTGTGTGTGTGTGTGTGTGTGTGTGTGTGTGTGTGTGTGTGTGTGTGTGTGTGTGTGTGTGTGTGTGTGTGTGTGTGTGTGTGTGTGTGTGTGTGTGTGTGTGTGTGTGTGTGTGTGCGCGTGCAAATAGAAGGAACTTTTACAATTTATTTTGTTGACAGATAGACATGCAAAGAATTTGATGGAATGGGAATGAAAACATGATAAAATAATGATATAATTATTAAAATGTAGGTATAAATTACTAATTTAAACATTTAAAAACATTCAATGTTGCAATTCAGTTTCTTCTTTACACTAATTCTAATAAATGGGTGTTTCATGTATTATGTGATGTGTACAAAAACAAGAAAATACAAACATTTTGGTTTCATCATGAACAGCAATTAGAACATTACTGTTTTTCAGGCTGAGTGGCTGTAACCTGTCAGAGAGATGCTGTGGGGAGATATCAAAAGTTCTCAGCTCCAGCTCCTCTATTTTGAAGGAAATGGACCTCAGCAAAAATGATCTACAGGATTCCGGAGTGAAAGAACTCTCTAAAGGACTGGGGAGTCCACACTGTACACTGGAGACACTCAGGTCAGTATTCCTGATCCTGTTCAACAGGTGACCCTTTCAATTCTGGAGTAAAGACACATGAAGCTTACCTGAATGAATTCACTTGTTTTGTCTTTCTGTGTTAGTAGTGGTGTTGGTGGTGGTGTGGGTGTCTGTGATTCTTATGTGAGGAGGGAGAGGGCATCAAGAGTACAAATGTTTTCTTATTGGTCTGTCATTGCAAGAGAAAATGCCAACAGGAAGCGCAAAGACAATACTTATTACTTACTTACTACTACTTAAGTTTGAACCATTGAGCTCCATATTAAAATTAACCTGACTCAGCCAGATGGGGGCTGTATTGAGTTTCACAATACACCCTGCGTCTGGGATCGCTCAGAGAGTAGAGCTTTCCGGTCACTGCGTGTACAAACAAATCAGCGGCTGCTAGGGGCGGGATCATCCAATCACCTGCCAAGTAGCTTGAAAAAATGAAACGCCGTCTTGCATCGATTCTGCTACCGGAGTCTCAGATGGAAGTAGGCTGTGAAACAAAATGTGTGTCGCAAGCATCTTCCATTTGGCGGAGTCAGGTTGTATTAAAATGGGGATCCGCTCATAATTCCGACCTCCTATTATTATCATCCCAATAGTCCAACAAACATTAGGTTAGTTTGAGGTTAGGCATAGGGATAGTTACGGTTGCACTCGAAATGATTAAAACCCCACTGCAAATCTGGTATATTAGCAAATTTAACAAACTGTCAACTGTATGAAATAAACAAATCAAACAAGAACTGTGTAAATAGCTCAACACAACTAATATTATGAGTGATTCAAATCCTTCATGTCAAGTGTTTTTAACTCATTCAGTGCCAGACTTATTTCTGGCTGTATTGTCCCAGTACCAGGATTTTGCTATTTTCTTACCTTTTCAAGTAGTCACAGAATGTTCATCTCCAGTATGATTGATCCCCTGATGGTTGCTAATCACTGAGAGTGTTCATGTGTGGTTTCACAAATGTCAATGAGATCATCGCGACCTTGTTGACATTTGTTGTTTGATGTTCGAAAATGTGTTTCACTCAAAAATACATGGTAAAACACAGGAAAATGTGATTTTCTTTCTCCGTTTATTTTTAGCGGTGCCAACCGCTCTACACTTGACTTTGTCCGTATGTCCGTCCGTCCGTCCGTATCAGCACGGGATGAGCACGGCAAAGAAGCAACACATACAAACACACGCACACACACACACACACACACACACACACACACACACACACACACACACACACACACACACGGACTTGGAGATTGCCTATGCCATCTCTCCTCTCATTGGCCACACGTGCCACTGCTTATCAAAGAGGGGTCCAGGGACCCCCAGCGTATGTTATGTCTGTCCGCCCGTTTAAGCACGGGATGAGCACGGGATTTTAAACAGCTATAACTCCAGTTTGCAGCATGCCACCAAGTCCAAATGTGGTATGTGGACTTAGACCACCAATAGGGACGAGTATGAATTGCTGAAGTTATCAAAGAGGGGTCCAGGGACCCCCAGCGTATGTTATGTCCGTCCGCCCGTTTAAGCACGGGATGAGCACGGGATTTTAAACAGCTATAACTCCAGTTTGCAGCATGCCACCAAGTCCAAATCTGGTATGTGGACTTAGACCACCAATAGGGACGAGCATGAATTGCTGAAGCCCCGCCCCCTCTGTCTTCCCATTGGCTGGCCTTTAAACAGCCATAACTCAAGTTCGCAGCATGCTAGGGAGTACACATTTTGTACATGGACTAAAACCACCAATAGGGACGAACTGTAATTACTTAAGCCCCGCCCCCTCTGTCTGCCCATTGGCTGGGCTTTAAACAGCCATCATTCCAGTTTGCAGCATGCTACCAAGTAAAAATTGTGTAAGTGGACTCAGACCACCAATAGGGACGAACTGAAATGAGTTAAGCCCCGCCCCAAAGGCACCGCTTCCTTCACACAGGGTGTGATTTTTAATACATCGTAGAGCACACGATGTATTATGACCTGCTGTAAACGTGATGCATAGCAGGGAACCAGCTTCTGGCAGCATTCCTGTGGCATTTTAGCCCATTCACGTAATGTCACAAAGACTAAAGACGTGTATTGATTTTAGACGATCTCCACCAGCTCCTCAGAGTATAGTGTCATAAATGGCTAGACAGTGGATTTGGTAACCACTTATAAATATCTCGGCTCCATTAGAAATTCTATTTCAAGGGGCTGTGGGCGCTGGGGGCGTGTTCTCTCCTCCACGTCATCGGCGCCCATACCCTAGGTGGGGTTGGTGAAAGGGCCTACTCTGTGTGGAGTTTGCATGTTCTCCCCGTGTCTCCTAGGGTAGTTAATACCCTCACAAAAACATGTAGTAATCCTGGTCACTATACTGCCTCCCCCTGGTCAGCCGGGGCGCCTGATGGAGGAGAAGGGAACTGGTTGGAATAACGTGTTCCTTCCACGCGCTATGTCCAACCAGGGAAACTCCCCCCTGTCGGGTGATAAGAAGCGGCCTGCTTGCTCCTCATGCATTGAAGGAGGCATGAGCTTCAGCTTGGGCTCTCCCTAGGCTGGCAGAGGGTAGGTAGTGCCCAGGATTACATAGGCAATTGGCACTGGGTGAAAAAATGTGGGTTACAAAATCGTGGGATAAAAATTATAAGAAAAAAAAAAAAAAGAAATTCTATTTCAATACTGAAATGGTGTGTAAGAAAGGTCAACAGCGCCTCTTCTGTTTAAAGGAGACACACCATGAATTTCACTTTTTTTTAATTTATTTTGTATTTTTTTGGCTCCCCAGTGTCTCTTGTACCCCAAAAAATATTTTCTTTTAACATTCAGTCATTCATTCTCATTTCAGAGATTTTCAGAATGGGCGTGTCTGAACAGGCCATCTCAGAATGGCAAGTTTGCTTACCTCACCAAACTTTCTGCCCATGTATTTTGACAGACAGAATTGCTCAGTACCGCAGTACAGCACCCCCCTAGCCAACTGGACGTTTTGGTATTGCAGCTGAAAGTGCTTTATAAGCCTGAGAGAATTGACTTGGGATGAGTATATCTGAGTGTTGATTTAGGCTCAAACCTTTTGAAAATGGTTTGAGGGACATACACCATATGATATTAAATATCAAATATTTTTTTTAAATTCATGGTGTGTCTCCTTTAAGGAAGCTAGCCAAATTTCAGATGGATAAGTCATTGATGATTTTAATCTACAGAGCTTTCATAGAGTCTGTTATTTCATTTGCTGCCATTTGTTGGTATGGAAACCTTGGCATTAGACGGAAAAATGCCCTTAACGGGGTTGTGAGGGGATCTAGCAAGATTGTGGGGGTACAATTCAGCTGTCTGAGTCATATATATATATGACCAGCAGGTGCTTAAGACAGCATCTTTTATTAGGGCAGACAGCTCTCACCCCCTAAATCCTGAATATGAATTATTGCCTTCCGGCCAAAGGTTAAAGACCCCTGCAGCTAAAAACAATAGGTACAAATTATCATTTGTACCTACTTCCATTCGTGCCATCAATAATGGAAGCAGGAGAAGGTAGCTATTAGTAGCTATGTTAGTAGCTGCACATAGAGGTCTATTTTTTTATGATATAAGATCTAGACAAGCAGCAGAATTGTATTGAAACTAGAGGTTATGGCCGATATGCAGCCCTCATTTCTAGTAGCCTGGCCTGCATATCGATTAACATTTCACACCTCACATGTTGGCTACACACGTTTGGTTTACAGGCCGAAAAACAGGGTTTAGGAAATGGTTACATGTACAGATGTGCCACTTCAAAACTTCACACGTTACTGTTCTTTCCCTGAACGTACCCTGAAAATGCATTTTTTTCCTCCCTTTTCTGCCCTTAAAATGCACTGTTTTGCCCCTGAAAAGAAGTTGTCACTACACACCCCCGTTTTTCCCTTCAACAGACATCCATATACATGAGAACAAATGAATGTGTGTTGAAGAAGGTGTCAGACTCATTATGAGGCGAAAGGTGATTTGAAGAGGTCCTTGACCAGTTGCTCAAATTAATTAGCATCATAAAAGCAGTGATCATCAAAATAATTCAGCATTTTAAATGCCCTTCTTTGTCCCTCTTATTGCCCTGGGAATCCCCTGAAAATGTACTGTCTTGGCGATGGCAGGACATTTGAAGTTTTGAAATGGCACATCTGTTGGACTGTTGAGTAAAAACATTATAGCCTATATGAACACTGAGCCGACTGAGGATTTTACTTCTGTTCTGATGAGGGTTTAAAAAGAAAAGTCAAATGCCACTCCCATCTCACAGGTATACTACGCTTCATTTGGCTTTGAAGCAGAAAATAAAATGTAATACTTGGAACGAATTTGTGTGTCTGTGAGGAAAATATGGCAAGTGGCAAGCAAGCCATGTCGTTAAATACCAGCACTTCTGTCGCTTAAGTTACACTGATTAACTTTTCAAAGTTACATTTATGGCTGCTGTCTGAAGCCGGAGACAGAGACAGACGCAAGAGCACACAGCGAGACAGCTGATCGCTACATGGGTTGATAAAGCACACAGTAGCCTATATGCTTAGTTACACTTTGGGAGGGAAAGTTAGTTGCTGTCTTGCATGTTAATAATGGCATTGCTGTTGGGGTGGTAAGACGACAGCTGTCGTCGTATTCCTCTGACTGTCTCTCAATCACTCACACACACACACACACACACACACACACACACACACACACACACACACACACACACACACACACACACACACACACACACACACACACACGGTAGATCCGCCTTCGTTGCCATAGAGAGAGAAAGGTTATTTTGTCCCTGCCGGCTCGTGTTGTTTTTCAACGTTAAAATACTTGAAATAATGTACTTTCTGACTCACTGTGAGATCACAAATTAGGCAACGCTCTGCTCATTTGTGTCAATGAGTAAAGATTGTAGTCTCCTTTTCAACTTTGTAGCTGTGAGGCTGTGAGGCTGCCTCAAGCTATCCTCCCGTTGTCACAGTCTAATCCCATAGCCTGCGGTTACACCGTAACCATGACAACACAGGCCATGAGCGTAAGAGTGATAACAGATCCCATAGGCCGAACAGACCCCGAGTGGTGCGTAACTGAGCGAAAATATGTCAGAAAGAACAAAAACAAATGTATGCATAACATTTAAAAGTACACTATCCAAAGGTCGATTTTTTGGCTAAACTGTGTAGGAAATTGGAGGTGGTCTGCTCCAACATAGCTGCAACATAGCAGAGAAAACGGTAATATATGCCCCGCCCCTTTAACGATTGCATTAATAGAGATAACCTGTGTGTGTGTGTGTGTGTGTGTGTGTGTGTGTGTGTGTGTGTGTGTGTGTGTGTGTGTGTGTGTGTGTGTGTGTGTGTGTGTGTGTGTGTGTGTGTGTGTGTGTGTGTGTGTGTGTGTGTGTGTGTGTGTGTGTGTGTGCAGGTTGTCAGGCTGTATGGTCACAGAGGAAGGCTGTTCTTATCTGGTCTCAGCTCTGAAATCCAACTCCCATCTAAAAGTGTTGGAGTTGAACTACAATCATCTAGGATACGGAGTGGAGCTACTGTCTACTCTACCACTGGAGACTCTAAGGTATGGAGAGACCTGTTGCCAATATGCAAATATATGTCGGTAATAGTTTTTTTTATTATCATCAAAGACAATATGCAGGCTTGACTTTGTCTCCCCCCCCACCCATAGTGTCGACCATAGTGGAGAGAAGATGCTGAGACCAGGTCTGAGGAAGTGTAAGTGTTTATTCTGTTTTATTCATGAAATCAAAGCATTACACATCCAGCTACTATATGTAGATGAACAGCTCATAAACACAGCAGCATGTGACATTCACTCATTGATATCTTACAGTGAATTAAAATTATAACTATAATGTGTTGATATTAATTTAGACTATGCAGTATCTTCCTAGGGTTTATTTCAAATTCCAGCTTAGTCAGGTGAAACCTGATATATCTGTGCTGTCCACATAGGACTCTAGAATCATAAAAATGTATACCGTTACTCAGATTTTGTTGAGTCATTGTTTACTGTCTTTCCTGATATTTGTGGTCTTTTGAGTGACCAATCAACTCAGTCTAATTATCTCCCATCATCACTTTAAAGGGTAATGTTTTACACAAACTGAAATGCAGATGTCATTCATCAACATAAAACAATCAGTTTTCAATTCCATACTTATAGCATAACCAACAATTAATTCCATCATGCATGTAAGTATCAGATCAATATCAAATAACTTCTCATCCATCTCATCATTAGATATGCATACAGTATAGTCAGGTTCCTCTTTTGTGTCCAGTTTTGCAAATTGTGTTTTGGGGGTGTGATGTATGGTAATCCACTTTCATAAACCAAAGTACAGGATGCACCTGCTCTGTACTTTTCTCATTTATTTCGTCATTAACTACTTCTGCTTTTCTCCTTCATCTGACCCATCACACCTTTGAATTCAGTAATATTTCTGCCAGTAAATCTCTTGCCTCACACCTTAACATTTAAGCACCACAAAGATTCATATTTGGCATTCAGCATTAAGCAGCAAAAGTAACATGATTCTTCTTCATTGTAACTCGTATAAGTAAAGGTCATGAACACCACTGTGCTATACATTCATTCTCCTTGTTCTTGAGGCTGAGGGGGCTCCTCAGCAGGTGTAGAGGGGGAATAGAGTGTTGTTGATGGAGAATATGAGATTTTATCCAGAGCAAAGGGGTAAATAGGAGGACTTGGGGTAGGGGTGAATATGGGGAATATGGGGCAGTAGGGGAATAGGGCTGTGCCTGTAGAGCATCCGTCTCCCTTTCTGCTCCTTCTGCACTTCCTGCTCTTCTATCCCGCTCATCTCTTCCCTTTCCCCTTTCCCTTCTCCCTCCTTCCCTTAAATGCAGTGACAGTGGCAGTCAATGAGTTAATTGCATTCACCGTTGCCTCTAGTATGTGATCATCTGTAGGAGGGACATACATCTCTCTGTCCCCATCTTTATTCTCCAGTATTCTCGAAACTCCTCCATCTCAAATACTTCCAGCTTTCCATAGTCGCTCTCTTCTGACTTCCCCTCTGACCTGAGCTGTTGGTGGCAGCAGCCACACTAGGCCTACAACCTTCCTTTATCCCCTCTACCATACCCTCCTCACTGTTGGTGGATACCACAATTGTCTCACTGACGTCCTGTTTAACTTGCTGATTCCCTGCATACTGTAGGACTGCCACTGGTCCTATATTTGAAGTGACCTGGGGAGACTGTATGTTAGGTGTAGTGGCCGGTGTCTCAAGTTAGTAGTAGTAGTAGTTTATATTGGTCATTAAAGAAAAATACATTGTATTCAATTCATATGAATCTGTGAATCAGACCAAAAAGGTGTAGGCTGAAGCCAATGTCTTATTGTGCCTACCCTTTTCACATTTAAGTCAAAGATCAATCGTAAAGAAAAAACTACCAAAAGAAAAAAGAAACAACAGTAAAACAAAACATGTGATCACTTAGATTTACAAAAGAGAAAAACAACTAACTGACAAGACTTTTCTTGTTTCTCAAAGTATCATCATATATCAATATTCATATATCATAGTGTGTTAAAGTATAATATTAGTATGCATGTAATATAATATGGTTCCTTCTACCTTGACAATATATAATACTATAATAATCATTTGAATAATAAATAATATAATAGTACCTTGCTTGTAACTACTATATATAGAGTAAATTATATGGTGGATATTCTTCTGTAGTACTGTATGTATATTGAATTATACTTTTTAATGTAATACTTTACTTAACTAACATTTGAATACAGTCCTTTTACTTGTAACTAGATGTTCTAGTTGTTGCGCTGATAAGAGCAATGGTCACCCTAAGTATGGCCATTTGAAGTGTTAAACACTGCTATAGCACTGCTGCGGAGCAGCGATACACTTACAGCACCCAGGGTCCACTGTCATATCTGTGTGACCTTTGCGTTCGGGAGGCAGGAGAAAAGAAATGTGGGGGACAGATTGCAATGTCACCCACATCCGGTGGTCGGATCGACTTCTGCTGGACTTTGCTGCTGGATTCCTTGTACCTCAAAATGGTAGGCAGAGTTTTGGGTGTCTGCGACCACTTCCTGGTTAACCCGGAAGTGAACAGAAGTGGTCATTTTATTAAATTGGAAGTGTGTGAGACCACCCACCAAGTTTGGAGCCTGTGGGGCCTCCGGTGGGGCCAAGCCCCCAGAACCAAGCCTGGTAGAACATTGAAGCTGCCTGCTGTTGCTATACGTTTGAATTTAAAACACCACTGCGCATGCTTCTACCGTTTGAAACCGTAGTGTGCCTGCTAGGTGCTCAAGTCTTCTGCATTTGGGCACCGAATTTCGTGCTCAAATCAAGAAAAATGGGGTGAAAAATGAGCTAGAGCGGTCTTCCGGGTGCTTCAAACGCTGGTCAGCAACTTGCATCGAAATGAATATCCGTGTGTCGGGGCAGTCTGTCCTCTAGATATACAGTATTATAACTCTATGGGTGGGGCCCTTGGGTGCCACACGTGGCCCCTTCTGTGACTATTCTGATGGCAGACCCGTGACTAGTGTTGAAAACCTTATGCCTATACCTAACAGCATGCCTGAAATTTAAATCTTGTCACCAAGTGCACAATTGTTATGATTTTTTTTTAGCTTAAAGGCAATTTAAGCTCCCGCCAGACATCGTGGACGCCTGCTTGAAAATTATGCCTTTCCAGAAGTTTTATTTTCCTTTTTTTTGGTATGTTATTTAGCATACCCAATGGTATATATTCCCATACCCAATAAGCATATAAGGGGTTATGTGCTTAAGGAGTGTAGGGAACAGCTCAGCCTGGTACTGAGACACATGTTCCAGTTATCAGTAGAAACGCACAACATTCCAAAAGCATGGAAAACTTCACTTATAGTTCCAGTGCCGAAAATGTCCAATCCCAAAGTCCTTAATGACTATCGGCCAGTTGACTTCGGCGAGAATAAAAGTATTCCTCGTTTACTTGACCCAAAGCATTCATTCAGTATTTAACTTTTGACATCCGCGAAGTGGTTCCCGTCTACGCCTGGGCATGGACCAGGGGCCGCCCGGTTCCACTACCCGGGGCAGAGCTTCCCCTGGTGGGCATGGGAGGAGGCAATAGGCCCCTTGTGCCTCCACGGCGGAGGTTTGTCGGCCGTAGGCAGTCTGGGAAGCAACGCACCGACTCCTGCCAGGCAGCGCTGTATGCGGTGCGAGCCCACTTTCCTTTGTTATCGTCGTTTTAATGCGAAAGTAACAGATCTACAAGTTCAGACCAGGTTCTTTTTTGTACTGGTACCAGACACGGCAAAACTTAGGCTAGCCTTCTACTTTTCTCATGTAGGCTACCTTAATTGTATTTAAACAAAAAACGTTTCATCTGACTGAATAGATTCTTTTGATTATAAGTTCCTGTTTCATGTCAAGGACAGGTAAATATTGTTCCTCCATCACAGGCTCAGATCCTCGGAGCATCCGCTCTCCGGGACACGTCTGGGCTTAACCATTACAGTATTTAAGCTTATTCAATTACGCTATAGAATATTAATCATTCATTTTATCCCGCAGGAGCGAGCGCTTCTCAGCACCAACCGTGGCCGACGCATACAGAGACATAAATAGATTTTTTACTGCATAGAATATTTTTGTAGATTAACTATATTCACTGTTTTTGAAATAGTGCTTAAGTGTAAATATTATTTTATGTGTTGGTCCTGAAAGTAAAAAAGTACCATGTACAGTACAGATATTTATTAAATGTACTCAAGTACAATTGTAATATGATAATGATGATGTATTTTATCAAGTTGTATATCTCTAGAGCAACTGGCGGCCCGGGGGCCACATGCGGCCCCCACCTTCACTTAATGCGGCCCACAGGTTATTATCAGAATACTGATATATTATCGATTTCAGCTGTTATGATTCCAAACATGCAAACATGACCCGCTTTAATTACTTCAGTCTATATTAGTAGCTTAATGACTAGTATTACAATTCTATTGTCTTTTTTTTATGTCCAATGTATTTGTATTTAAGTTCATAAAGTTAACATAAGTATAACTAAATGCATTTGAAATTAAATAAAAATTTAACTTTTCAGGATTCCAATTAAAAAATAGCACCCAAAAAATCTGGATTCCAAAAAAACCCCGAAAAATAGCAGATCTAGAAGCTCAAAACGCGTTGCACTGCGACACGTTTTGCTAATTCGCTATTTTTGCTGCTTTTGTGTGACATAGAATGGCATTTTTAATAGTTAAAATACGGAGATAACAGGTTTCTGCTCGACAGTATATGCAATGTGGCCCTCTGGAGTGAGTGTGGAACCGTACACAGTACACTTTAATAATGTTTTACAGGGGTCACAATAATGTGACCCCTGCAAATACATTGCGGGGGAGAGAGAGTTTTCCGGAGCAGGGCGGCTTGGTATGAATTAATTAATACAAATGTAAACTTTGATCACAAGGTTCAATGAAAAAATGTGATAACCTGAGTCTGCAGTGTTTGATTCTTCCAACATAATAGAATGTTGGTGATAAAGTCAGGTGTAGGACTAAACAGGGATGTGTATACTATAGATTTGATTTGTACAGGAGATTTCAGCCTGCAGTGTCCAAGCATCCAATAGACTTTCAGAGAGCATTCAATGAAACATGGTTGTAGACTAGTTGTCAAATAACAATAATTGTTATCAAACGTAGCGTAATCACTGATACTGAAATGTACAGTAGTGGAAAGTAAGTACATTTACTCAGTAAGTACTGTACTTAAGTACAATTTTGAGGTACTTTTACTTTACTTGTGTATTTCCATTTATTTGATACTTTATACAAGATCTAATAGGAAAATATTGTACTTTTTACTCCACTACAATAATTTAACAGCTTGTGGATGTATTATTACAAAACATACATTAATCATTTAAGACCTATTCTATACTTTATATTTATAGCTGATGAGGAATTGAGTTGAGACATTATATTTAGTTTGACTGGGTTCCACAGATACATATTGTGAACATAGACGATCTACAAGCTCACACTTGTAGGTAATATTTGACAATTTGGCCAATATTTGACCATTTTTTATAGTATAGTTTGTTGGTTACTTTTGACAAAGTAGGTCTTATTATTAGTTATATTCTATTTAATTTTAGAGGTATAGAAAAGTCCTTAAATTGTCACTTTAAAATATGAAGATACCCTGTATATACTTATACTGTATGTTGGTTTGTTTACTGTTGAGTGAGAAAACATTAAGCTAATCATTTGGGGACCCTCAAAAAATATTTGGGGACCCCAGTTTGGGAAGCACTGCTCTCTACAGCAGGTGAAAGTAAGGTTGGATGAGGAACAGGGAATGGTGACGGCAGATACAACTTGTCAGTCATCAGTGAAATTATTCATCAGACTTGGTCTGTTACAGTTTAAATATTGTATGTCTGCAAGTGCCGATTATTTGCGCAGTGATAACTTTTTCAATCAGTTGAATAATCAACAGTGCTTTTTACTTTTTATTATTATTTCATATATTTACTAATTGAAGCCTAGTGTTATTCTTTGCTGTACGATTTTGTCATGCAGAAATAATAACATATAAAAATAGCCAATCCACAAGTTCACAACGCAGACAAATCTGACGCATTGTGAGTTTGAGATCAGCTATTTTCACTATATACTTATGTACTGTTAAAAAAAAACACTCAGCGTAAAGTGCTATAAAAGCTTCATTTATCCAGAAGCAAGTTGTCCAGAATGTACCCAGGTCTAGATGTGACTTGTCTCAGATGTGCTCATGACCTGGTCATCCTTTGACATTCAGTAAGTTTCTGAATGTTCAAAACTGTCCACATTGTGGACAGGAACATTTCATATGTTTGTGTGACACTGTCATTGATGCCAGTCAGTCCTCTGACTGTGATATTTGGTGTGGTTGTGGAGGGGACACTAGTGTCACCAGGTCCTTGACAGGCCACAGCTTTGTCTTCATTATTAACCAGAAGACTGACCGGCTCAGTTGGACTCTGACACCAACTCATACACGCTGGGTGGAGGAGCTGATGGAGAATTTAAAGATTGAACATCTAACATTTAACATTCAGGAAGAGGAACAGAGTTATATAACCTTTATTTCTTTCATTTAACCTTGTGAGTGCCACATGTCCCCACAATTATAGTAGAATTTGAGGAATTGTGAGGATCGTTTACAGTTAGGATTAGTCATTTAGAGGTTTTAGGTTTAGGGGTTAGGTTTGGAGTTATAGCGCGATGCGTTGCGGTCACTGAGCTTGTAGATCGGCTATTTTCAGCTCTAGGGTTATGGTTAAAAAGAGTGGTAAAAATGTAACCAACCTTAAATGTTGATGTCCTCACAAGTATAGTTATGTTGTGTGTGTGTGTGTGTGTGTGTGTGTGTGTGTGTGTGTGTGTGTGTGTGTGTGTGTGTGTGTGTGTGTGTGTGTGTGTGTGTGTGTGTGTGTGTGTGTGTGTGTGTGTGTGTGTGTGTGTGAGACTATACTTTTGAGTTCCAATAGTATAGTACAATTTGAGAGATAACATTTTTTAGAGTTTATAATTAGCAAAAGATTCAGGTTGGGGTTAGGATTAGACATTTAGAGTTTAGGTTTAGGAGTTATGCCTGATTTATACTTTTAGTAGCGGCCGTCAGTCTCGAGAGACCATGGCACAAGCGCACTTGGATTAGATCAGGTGGTGCTGAGGGAGCAGTGCATAGTGTGGCTGTACAGTCCCACTCGCGATTTACAGTCTCTCTGGCAGTGATTGCACTTGAATGTGCTCTCGCCTGCTGATGCTGATTGAGGTGCTTTTCGCCTTGCTCTCCTTTCTGCTGCTGCTTGACTCAGCGCCGTTTCACTCTTCTGGATTCCTTTCCGGACCTCCTGCCTCCAGCTGGCACGATCGTTTGCACTATCCTCCCAGTTGTCCACTCTTATGTCCATGGATTTCATGTCCCGCTTGCACACGTCTTTGAACCGCAGGTGGGGGCGGCCCACTGGCCTGGTGCCAGTGGCAAGCTGACCGTACAGCAGGTCCTTGGGGATCCTCCCGTCTGCCATGCGATGGACATGGCCGAGCCATCTAAGACGCCGCTGGCGCAACATGGTGTAGAGGCTGGACATCTGAGCTTGTTTGAGGACTTCCTCATTTGTCACACGATCTTGCCATTTGATGTTAAGGATGCATCTGAGGTTTCGCATGTGAAATGCATGGAGGCGTCTTTCTTGTCTTGAGTATGTAATCCAAGACTCGCTCCCATACAGCAGGATGCTGATGACGCAGGCGCTGTAGACAGACATCTTGGTGTGGGTCGACAGTTTACTATTGGTCCATACTCTCTGGTTCAGCCTAGCAAAGGTTGTTGCAGCTCGACCAATCCTCCGATCGATTTCAGGGTCTAAGCAGAGGTTATCCGTGATTGTGGAGCCAAGGTAAGTAAACTGGTGCACTGCTTCCAGCTTGTAGTCTGATATAGTGATTGAAGGGGTGTTCTCAACGCCTTGTCCCATGATGTGTGTTTTTTTTTCAGGCTGATGGTGAGTCTGAAATCTGTGCATGCGTTGGAGAGCTGATCCATGAGCCTTTGCAGCTGCTCTTGCGAGTGGGCTACCAGTGCAGCGTCATCTGCAAAGAGCATGTCCCTAATGAGGACTTGCCTGACTTTAGTCTTCGCCCTCAGGCGTGAGATGCTGAACAGCTTTCCATCTGATCTTGTATGGAGGTATATGCCATCAGCTGACTGTCCAAAAGCATGTTGCAGCATTACAGCAAAGTAAATGCCAAAGAGGGTTGGAGCAAGAACACAGCCTTGCTTCACACCACTGCGGATGTCGAAAGCATCAGAGGAAGCTCCGTCAAACTGGACAATGCCTCTCATATCTGTATGGAAAGACTGGATCAACTTTAGGAGCTTCGGGGGGCATCCTATCTTGTTCAAGATCTTGAAGAGGCCATCTCGACTTATCAGGTCAAAAGCCTTGGTCAGGTCGACAAAAGCAACATACAGGGGCATCCTCTGTTCCCTGCACTTCTCTTGCAGCTGGCGCAGAGAGAAGATCATGTCGATCGTAGATCGCTCTGACCTGAAGCCGTACTGCGACTCTGGGTAGATTCTCTCTGTGAGTTTCTGGAGCCTGTTCAGTACAACACGAGCAAAGATCTTCCCTACTATGCTTAGCAGAGAGACACCTCTATAATTGTTGCAGTCACTTCTATCCCCTTTGTTCTTATAGAGGGTGACAATACTGCAGTCCCGCATGTCTTGTGGTACTGCACTCTCCTCCCAACACTGGAGGAGAAGTTCATGCAGGTGGTTTAGCATGGGTCCCTTTGCACACTTGACAACTTCAGGCGGGATTCCATCTAGGCCTGGAGCTTTTCCGGAAGGTAGGCGGTCGATAGCTTTGCTTAATTCCTCCAGGGATGGCATTTCATCTAACTCCTCCATGGTCGGCAGGCTCTTGATTGCCTCCATTGTAGAATCAGAGATGGTGCTCTCCGTGGAGTAAAGATCTGAATAATGTTTCACCCATCTCTCCATCTGCTTCCCTTTGTCTCTGATGATCTCTCCTGTTGGAGACTTAAGGGGTGCAGTTTTCTGCAGTGTAGGACCGATAGCTGATTTTATGCCATCGTAAACCCCACGAATATTGCCTGTGTCAGCTGCTGCTTGGATGTCTTTGCAGATTTGCAGAAAATAAGCATTTGCACAGCGCCTAGCTGTTTTCTGGGCTATGCTCCTTGCTGTTCGTAAAGCTTGCAGTGAGGACCGAGTGGGGCATCGTTTGTATTTAAGCAAGGCAGCTCGCTTTTCCTCCATCGCAGGGCTGAGTTCGCCTGAGTGAGTCTCAAACCAGTCCTGAGACAAGCGTTTCTTCCTGCCATTAGTTGCACACCAATGTCACACCGAAAATAGTAGATCTACAAGCTCACAATTCGATGGGTTATGAGCTTGTATATCACCTATTTTCAAATATCTGTATGAAATAGGACTTAAGTGCTTAAAGTGTGTTATGTATTCATAATCTAAATCTACAATCTTGTAACTCATGTTTTCAAATAATTGTAGTGGAGTAAAAAGCACAATATTAGATGCAGTGGAGTATAAAATATTGAATCAATTGCATCAAAATCTACGTATGGTACAAAAGTTAAAATTACCTGCCCCCCCCTCAAAATCCGTAAAGATTTGTCAAAATGTCAAAAATAGCAGATCTACAAGCTCACAACAACGCGTCGCATTGCAACGCGTTGAGCTTGTAGATTTCAAATATCAGTATATAAAAAAGGGGTTTGTGGTTCAAGTATCTTGGGTATTAATAATATTTATTATAGTAATCTAAAGCTACAAAGTTTTCAAATAATTGCAGTGGAGTAAAAAGTACAATATTTGTCTCTGAGGTGTACTGTAGTGGAGTAGAGGAAATACAGTAGTCATGTAAAGTAAAAGTAATTCAAGATTGTAAGTAATAGGACTTAAGTGGTTAAAGTGTGTTATGTATTCATAATCTAAATCTACAATCTTGTAACTTATGTTTTCATATAATTGTAGTGGAGTAAAAAGTACAATATTTGCCTCTGAGATGTAGTGGAGTAGAGGAAACACAGTAGTCATGTGAAGTAAAATTAACTAAAAATTGTAAATACAGTAGCCTACTTGAGTAGATGTACTTCGTTACTTAACACCACTGCCCACTTCAGCACTAAATACTTAAACTATAAAACAACAGTGAAAATAGCAGATCTACAAGCTCGCAACACGTTGCGATTTTTACTATTGATTAAAAAAAGTACGATTGTAAAAAAAAAAAATTGTGAAAACATAATAACATCACTACACAGTAACATCCTCAGTGTTAATGTATACACTTGTAACTCTGAGAGTGTACATGTTGGAGAGGGTTTAGAAAGGACTGTATAATAGGAACTGAGTCTGTAGGGTAAGTTTCATTCGCCCCCGGGGCGTCGGTCAGGACACATTGACAAGGAGATTTGATGGGTAGGTTTGACAGCTTTACTGGTGTTGTAGGCACAAGGTGATACAGGCATGGGTTTGCAGAATGAAGGATGGTACAAGCACTGAGTGCAACTTATTTGAATATGGTTCTGCAATAAACACACAAATAACAATAATGAATACAAACCCCATACATAAGCCTCCAATATATCACATGTCATATCATATATGATACTATCCTAAGATAGTTTATAGGCCTAGTATGCATTTACAGTGCACAGTTATGCATGAGCTATGGTCAGATATGCATAATATCACTGATCTACAATAGTGAACATTTCCCAGACCTGACGTGCTGTAAAGTGCTTAACCCTGCAAGGCCCAGATTCTTTTCAAGTTGTGATGATTCCTGGCTCTGTGGGGGGTATTTATATGCAAATATCCTGGCCAAAGGCATTGTAAGACTAAACAATAGGACCCAATGAGGATTTAGAGGTGAAAAAAATAAAAAATAACAGAAATGAAAAATGATTTAAACTCATTTCTTTATAAAACATACATGTGATCGTACGATCACACTGGGCCTTGCAGGGTTAAACATATAAACGTGCACGCCAGACCCACATACACTCTCTTACATTACATTACATGTTATATAAACGTAAAGGAAAGTTTAATCACACAATGTGGGGAATCAACATGAAAGAATGATACAATCAATAGCTGTCACTCAAACCAGCACAGGAGCCCAAATAAACGTACAAAACATCAGTCACTCAAATAATCATGGTAGATGACAACTGCAGACATTATTGAACTAAATAATGAACTTACTGTAATCACTGTAGTATGTTTACAGTGCTGAATGAATGAAAACGCCGCAAAATGCATCGGGCACTTAAGGTGGGCAGGTGCATATTACTCTTAAGGTGGAACATAACAATCAAAATAATAATCAACTTATATGATGGGAGCCTTTCTAACAGTACAAATGTAACCAAATGGACCAGTAAGTAAGGGTGCATTTGTACACTGTTAAATTAACAGAAAAAGCCTGTATTCATTATACTTGAGTAAAAGTACAAAAGTAAAGTATCATCATCATCAGGATCATTTGCAGTTAGGATTAGTCATTTAGAGGTTAGGTTTGGAGTTATAGTGTGATGCGTTGCGGTCACTGAGCTTGTAGATCAGCTATTTTCAGCTTTAGGGTAGTGGTTAAAAAGAATGGTAAAAATGTAACCAACCTTAAATGTTGATGTCCTCACAAGTATACAGTGGTGTAAAGTAACTAAGTACATTTACTCAAGTACTGTACTTAAGTACAATTTTGAGGTATTTTTTACTCTACTGGAGTATTTTCAATTTTCAGTACTTTTACTTGTACTCCACTACATCTCAGAGGCAAATTTGTACTTTTTACTCCACAACAATTATTTGAAAACTTGAGTTACTAGTTACTTTGCAGATATAAATGATTACATTAGAAAACATACATTAACCACTTTAGCCCTATACACAGGCTATTTGAAAATAGCCGATCTACAAGCTCACAACGCGCCGCGATGCGACGCGTTGTGAGCTTGTAGATCTGCTATTTTCAAACATTTTAGTACTTTTACTTTTGGTACTTTAAGTACATTTTGATACCAATACTTTTGTACTTTTACTCAAGTAGATGTTTTATTCCGGACTTTTACTTTGTTGTCGGCGGCGGCGGCGGGTCACCGTCGTCCCATACAACCATCACAATAAAGCTCTAAACTCTATAAACACAATAATATTCATGAGGTTTTAATGTGTTGTGATGTTTTGTCATGTGTTCTTCTCACAGATTCCTGTTCACTCTCACTGGATCTGAACACAATGCACAACAAGCTCTCCCTGTCAGAGGAGAACATGAAGGTGACTGTAACATCACTCTACCAAGGTTACCCTGATCATCCAGAGAGATTCACCATTTACACTCAGGTGTTGTGTAGAGAGAGTCTGTGTGAAGGTGTGAGGTCCTACTGGGAAGTAGAATGGAGTGGAGCGGTTCGTATAGCAGTCTGTTATAAAGACATCAACAGACAGGGTGCTGAGTCATACTTTGGAGAAAATAACAAGTCCTGGTGTTTAGAATGCTCTTATAGAGGCTACACGTTCAAACACAACAACGTTGATACTAAAGTGTCAGAGGGTTCCTCCTCCAGAGGCAGAGTGGGGGTTTACCTGGATCACAGTGGAGGTACTCTGTCATTCTACTGTGTTACTGACACAAGGACCCTCCTCTATACAGCTCACACCACCTTCACACAACCTCTATATGCAGGTTTATGGGTTGGTAGAGGTACAGCAGAGGTGTGTAAGATCTGGTAGAGAGAGAGAGAGAGAGAGAGAGAGAGAGAGAGAGAGAGAGAGAGAGAGAGAGAGAGAGAGAGAGAGAGAGAGAGAGAGAGAGAGAGAGAGAGAGAGAGAGAGAGAGAGAGAGAGAGAGAGAGAGAGAGAGAGAGAGAGAGAGAGAGAGAGAGAGAGAGAGGCTAAACACACAGAGGTGTGGGAGAGAGAGAGAGAGAGCAGCTAAACACAGTAAAGTGTATGTGAGGTGCTGCAGTGGTGGAAGAAGTACTCATACTGTATATTTTGGACTTGAGTAAAAGTAGAAATACCACAATGTAGAAATAACTCTGTTAGCAGCAAAAAGTCCTGCTTTACAAATCGTACTCAAGTCAAAAGTATTTGTGTCAAAATATACTTAAGTAGCAAAAGTAAAAGTAGGCTACTTGTTAAGCAGAATGTATTTCAGTGTTCTATGCCAGTGGTTCTCAAAATGCGGTCCAGGGACCCTCAGGGTTCCAAATGGACCCTTACAGATCTGTGACTCTGAACTCATTGAAATGACAAAGATTGAGAACCACTGCTCTATGGGCTGTGAGCTTGTAGATCTGATATTTTTGACTTGTTTTGGTTGAAATCAGTGTAAATGTTTGTACAGCAAACACACCCTGATGAAGACAACTTGTCCAAACGTTGATCATTAAAATCATTTACATGGAATTACACTGAGTGTGTGTTGTTTTTATCTGTTTTTACACACACACACACACACACACACACACACACACACACACACACACACACACACACACACACACACACACACACACACACACACACACACACACACACACACACACACACACACACACAGTAAAGATGATATTGTCTGTCAGGTGGAAACCTTGTAAGTCTAAACTGTTATTTATCAGGAAACAAATAATAATAAAAAGAACCTTTTGTTCCAGTGGATCCAATGTAGTTATTATTTAATCACAAAGATCTTGTTAATACTTTTCTTTGGTTCAATACTTTTACAGTATAAAACCAGTGGTGGAAACATGTTTTACTTAAGTAAAAGTATCAATACTGCAATGTAGAAATACTCTGTTACAAGTAAAAGTCCGGAATTCAAAATTGACTTGAGTAAAAGTGCATAAGTATTTGTATCAAAATGTACTTAAAGTACCAAAAGTAAAAGTACTGGTTATGCAGAAGGTCCCATTTCACAAGTTTTCAAATAAATAAAATGTAAACAAATCCTTTGAAAATAGCAGATCTACAAGCTCACAACGTGTCCCGCTGCTACGCGTTGTGAGCTTGTAGATCAGCTATTTTCAGCATGCACCCAAGTGTAAAATCAGCCATTAAGACGCCATCAAGGCACCGCCAAAATACATTTTAGTCGACCAAATCAACTGTAGATTTAGCTATAATCTTATGATATATATATTTTTTTGTTCAAGGTTTTTTTATTTTATATTTAAACATACAGGTCAATGACAAAAGGCATACAAAAACAGTGAATGTATGTTACCCCTCCCACCCCCCCAAAGTTCCCGCTCCGAAAGAGCCACAACCCTGGTATCTTATTGTACCATTAACACAAAGGACAATACAAACAAGTCAAAAAATAAATAAATACAAAAAATACAAAACAATAAATTAAGTATGATACTCTTATGATATTTAGTCGACTAAAACTAGACTAACAGTAAAACATTTCAGGTGACTAAAAGTAGCCCCCCCCCCGCCCCCCCTACAGGACCCCCTTTTGAGAACCAATGGTTTACAGCACACTTGGAGGATACACATTTATTAATTTACAATATGAATCGAAGAATGTTGTAACAAAACTAAACTAAAAAGAGAAGTGTGTGTGTGTGTGTGTGTGTGTGTGTGTGTGTGTGTGTGTGTGTGTGTGTGTGTGTGTGTGTGTGTGTGTGTGTGTGTGTGTGTGTGTGTGTGTGTGTGTGTGTGTGTGTGTGTGTGTGTGTGTGTGTAAAAAGATACACAAGAAACATATAACAGGGGAATATATTGGTTAAAATATGGTTGAATATTTAACACCTAAACGTAGTGTACATAAAAAAACGTTTTGTTTTGTGTAAGGTGATTATGGGCATTATGATTCATTTTCTGTTGACATGGTTCACTCATAGGGGGCGCTGTGGGGAAAAAGCAGCAAAGGTTCGACAGGAAGTGAGGTATCAGGAACACCTATACAAGGACAGGAAGTGAGGCGGCCGGGGTTCCATTTTAGGTGTTGAAAAAGAGTGTTTGTTGTTGTTTGAGAAAGAGACTTTTGTAAGCCTAAACTAAACCAAAATCAGGAATTGATAAACCAGTGAGTAGTGTGGCCGGAGAACTTATGGATCTGGAAGGAGAGAAGTTTGGTGGAGGAACATTTCTGAGGGTTTAGCTCTGAATCAATTCAGAGCTTTTGGACAAAGGAACCCATGTGGCCTCAGTCATGACTTGAAGGTTGGGTGAGGATCATCTTTTTCCTTTGTATGCAATGCATTGCCTTTGTATTTGCTGATTTTGCGGATTATTGGATTCTCGGAAAATAGAAGATCTACAATACTTTTGGATTACTTTTGGGCAGTGGTGGAAAGTAACTAAGCACATTTACCTAAAGGGCAAGACCACTTTGGTAGAGGTTTGGGTTGTGTAGTTACCTTGCCATGATGTACAGTAACTCCAAAGGTGGACAAGAAATAAAAAATAATTGCTTCATTGATTAGAAATGTATCATTCTAAATATACTCCTCATTGACTTATATTGTACGGTAAAACATCTCTTGAACACCCCCAAAATGATATGTATTTGGTCACGGACCCCCATCTCAAAATATTTTGTTCCAGGGACCCCCAGAAGCCAACATTTGAGTTAAAAATGTTCGCTTTAAAAGAATATAAAAATATTAATTTGCACATATTTTCTTGATTTTTCATAAATAGCAGATCTACAAGCTCGTAGCGCGGCACTCAGTGCCGCGCTATGAGCTTGTATATCTGCTATTTTTGAAATGCCAAAGTGTAAAATAATGCTTTTTTAGCTCAAATGAAAAAGTGACACAGATGCTTCTTAATGGGTTAATATTTCAATGAACAGGCAGTTTGCTGACTCGGTGGAGTGGAAGCCCCGAAACCCAAACTGCATAGGATGCAGTGGGGTGTGGCCTTTGTCTAGGTGTTTGATGATAGACTTGACAATCCACTTTTCAGCCACCTTTGATATAACCGCTAGGATGCTTAAGGGTCTATAGTTTGATATGTCAGTTTTAGCGCCAGATTTGTAGATTGATGTTATCACAGCAACTTTCCATTGAGGAGGAACTGTGTTGTCTGATGGACAGGTTTACCAGATGTGTGATAGGTGCCACCAGAGATTTAACATTTTTTTTTTTTTTAAGTTTGTATGGAGCCCATAGGCATCCTTGGCTTTGGATGCTTTCAGTGATCTGATGATATTTACCACCTATTTTCCTCCAGGTTAAAGATGGGGAGGTCTTTTTGGACAGGGTGGGGTACAAACTTTGAGGGATTAAACATTTGTGTGATTTCTCTAACAGAGTTTAGAAAAAATATAATTAGGTTACTAGCAACGGTTTGGGGATCTTTCACCAGGGCGTTGTCTATTTTTAGTTCTAAAGCTATTGTTGTTTTGTTTGTAATATTTCCCTGTCAGTTTGTTAATGCACTCACATACTTTTTTTTTTTACCATTTCCTTTAGCACACTCTATGATATAGATATAACATTTAGCTTTAGCCTTCCTTAGGAATTGGGTGACTTGGTTTTGTGCATGGGCAAATTTCTGCCTGTCAGTTTCTTAAACCAGACTTTAATGACTGTTTAAGCAGTACATCTCTTTTTGTCATGAAAGCTCTACAAGTGTCATCTACCCAGGGTAGGGTGACTGTTTGTCCTTTCCCATGTCTCCCTCTCCTGGTGAAAGATTCCATCACACTTTGGATTTTTAGGGCAACCTCAAAGCTGTGTTGGAGATTCTGTGGGATGGTGCTGACCATTGGTTGGGGCTGGGTTTTACTGAACCATTGTTTTGAGAGTTTTCTGGCGAAACATGTTGTATTACGGTCTGACAGACAGAAATTATATGTTTTGGTGATTCTTTCCACTTTGTTGGAAAACAGTAGATCAATTCTAGTTGCTGAGTGGCTAGTGATCCTCGTAGGCTGCTCTATCATTTGAGTGAGATTGTAGTAATCGGTTATTTGTTTAAGATTTTTCCTAAGCTTCTTGTCATTCCAATTAACATTTACGTCACCTATCAAAATAACCTCTTTGTTAAAGTCACAGGCTGTCAGAATAGATTTTAGTTGCTCATAGACTTCTACCTTGGCTGATGGTTGGCGGTATAAACAAATTAGGGTAAAAGACATGTCGGCGGAGAGTGATTTCCACACCGACACACTCTGCCTTGATCGCGTTAGGCCGATTAACACAAATCTTTGCTTCTGGGGGTCCCTGGCACAACATATTTTCAGGTGGGGGTCCGCGGCCAAATACATATCATTTTGGGGGTCCTTGACATGAGAAAGTTTGAGAACCACTGTGCTAATAGACCAGTGGTTCCCAAACAGTGGGTTGGGGACAAATGTTTGGGTTGTGGGCACATTTGTTTGGGTCGCGAGTAAATATCCTTATGTTTGTTTTTGGTTTGTTTTTATAAAAACAAATATATATACCTCGTAAAATAACTTGAGAATGTGAAGAATTCCTTCATTTAAAAAAATACTTTTCAGAAGTGTCACGGCCCCTTGGCCTGGCTTGCAGGGCCTGTGTGGTTGTATGGTGTACTCCCCTATGTGTCTCTATCTCTCACAGATATCCTATAGGCGTCGGCCAACTTGGGGTTCCTCATTAGGTGCATTGGGAGCACCTGATCAATGCTCCCTGGAGCCCTATATAAAAGTGGGTGGCAGCCATTCTAGGAATCCCTCACCAGATGACAGCACCCTTTTGTTTCTTTGCCTTATGACTGAGTTCACACACTTTACAACACCCCACACTACATTGAACACACATCCATACATTGCTGACACTACTGATTACTGAATTACACACCTCATACCTTTTGTAAAGCATTATTTTAGTTCTTATGTTAATAAATCACTGTTACTTTTAAGCACTATACCATCGTGTCCTCCTCAGTTTGTCATGGCCCATGGGCCGGGTTGTGACAGAAGTTAGTGAAAATAGCCTGCGTCACAATAGACCACCGAAGTCCTGACGTCACTCGTTCATCCCCTGGTTGGTAAAGTAATGTCTCTATGGAGATTAACATTGGGTCATCTTAGAATCGTCTCATATAAGAATTGTGGTCCAAAAATAAACAAACTGTCTCGGCGATATTGTCAGGGAGGAGGTTTTGTATCGTTTATGATAGTCAGTCACTTATATTTGAAACAGTCTGTTTCTGACGAAAATGTAACTAATTTGGTGCAAGTAACATTAGCGTTTACTCACCGTCAGTTGATGCTTCATATCCATAAGAGTCAAACCGCCGGGGTCACTTGTTTATTTTTGTAACACAGTTCTTATTTGACGCGATATTAAACACGTCTATGGGATTCAGAATGGGGGTGGAAAACTGCGAACCAGGTAGACAAACAAAGGATGTGTAAATTACATCAGATTTCGGTGGTCTATAGCGTCACAATTGGTAGAACCACTGTGACCCTATATACTACATTGGCTATTTGAAAATGGCAGATCTACAAGCTCACAACGTGTCCTGTTGCGACGCGTTGTGAGCTTGTAGATCTGCTATTTTCACTATTTCAAAATTTGTAGGACCCATTAAACCCCCAATTAAAAAAGATTTTAAAAAATCATTTTAACGACACCATTCTTGTATGGGGGTCCCTGGCACAATTAGATATTTTCAGATCAGATGGGGGTCCACAGCCTAATACATATACATTTGGGGGTCCTTGACATGAAAAACGTTTGAGAACCAGTGTAAGAGTCAAAGACCATTATGTACAGCATTGGCTCTCAAAGTGGGGTCCGGGGACCCCCAGGGGTCCTTGAGGGGGTCCCCAGCAAAATGTGTTAATAAGGTGACACGATCATTTGAACCCATTCATCCATATTCTATACATTGGCTATTAAAAAATATTAGATCTACAAGCTCTGAGTGCCACGCTACAAGCTTGTAGATCTGCTATTTTTTTTTAAACCTTGAAAATGCAAATCTTTAAATCTTTTCTTTAAAAGGTTATTTTTTAACACACATCTTTGCTTATGGGGGTCCCTGGCACAACATATTTTCTGGGGGTCCCTGGCACAACATATTTTCTGGGGGTCCCTGGCACCACATATTTTCTGGGGGTCCCTGGCACAGCATATTTTCTGGGGGTCCCTGGCACAACATATTTTCAGGTGGGGGGGTCCGCAGCCAAATACATATCAGTTTGGTTGGGGGTCCTTGGCACGAAAAGGTTTGAGAACCACTGATGTTCAGTAGCCTACCCAGAAGAACAGCATACCTTTTGGAACCACAAGGGGGCAGGATTGATCCATAACTGTTTGATTGTCTCTCCCCCCTATACTACAGTATGTTGTTTGTGTTGTGGCCTGTTATCTGGGACAGGCTGACATTAAGGGAGGCAGTTTAAGGTTAAATACTTTTCTCAAGGGTGCTTCCACCAAGCACCACATGTTTCTCCAGGAGGAGCGAGATCCGATACCGACCTCGACGTTGCCATGCCATCGTCGAAACGCTACTGACGGCGTCGGTAACGTCGCGACGCAACCGACCGAACAACCGACGGTCAGTAGCGTCGCGACGCAACCGACCGAACAACCGACGGTCAGTAGCGTCGCGACGGACCGACCGAACATCCGACGGACCGACCGAACAACCGACCGACCCGCGGAGTCCTTCACGCACCAGGCAACGTCAATTTCCATCCGATCCATCGACCTTATCTGCGCTCTTCTGGCGCAGCCCCCCCCCCCCCCCACCTGTCCCCCCCACCTGCGTGACCCCCCCCCCCCCGGGACCCCCCCCCCGGGACCCCCCCCCGGGACGCCCCCCCGCCCAAGGGGTGGATAGTAATAATTGTATATTTTGCGCATTTGATCCAGAGTAGTTGAGATTTGATTCGGCCATATCTTTCTGAATGTAACTTGTATTTTTATAATTGTATTTTTTATATGATCTGTAAAGTTTATATTTTCATTTGCTACCAGGCATGAATTCATTATAATTTATTATATATATTTTTCCTTATTTTCTTTCTTTATTTACACGTGCGTAATAAACGAAGCATTTTGAGATTTCATCCGCCCAGATCTTTATGAATTTTACTTGAATTATTATAATTTTAATGTTTATATGATCCGTACATTTTATATTTTCATGTGGTATCAGGCATGAATTTATTTTATTATTTTATTTCATGTATTTACATGCGCGCAATTACACGCATCTAACTATTGGACTCAGCTCTGGGGACACGGTGCGGCTGCAGAGTTTACCTTGCAACATATATGATAGAGCAACTTAAGTGCCTGCAGAACTTAATAATATAAGCACACTTATTCTCCAGGCAGACAGACAGAAACAGTCTGTCTGTCTGTCTGTCTGTCTGTCTGTCTGTCTGTCTGTCTGTCGGTATATTATGTTACGAGCGACCAGAGTCGCTGTCCTGGCGGAGACCGCGGAGTCCTTCATGCCACCAGGCAACGTCAATTTCCATCCGATCCATCGACCATATCTGCGCTCTTCTGGCGCAGCCCCCCCCCCCCCCCCCCCCCCCCCCCACCCACCGGGACCCCCCCCGGACCCCCCCTCGGCCCAGGGTTTCACTCCTAATAATGTTATATTTTGCGCATTATTGACACAGAGGTTGAGATCTGTCATTCATTTCCACGCGCGTATACGCACGTATCTATCTATCTATCTGTCTATCTATCTATATATCTATCTATCATATATCCATCTGTCAATTAAACTATCATCTGTCACAAGGGTTTTCAGCCCAAGGACCCCCTGAGAGAGAGATGAAGCCGGGACCCCCTCTATATAAGCTCACAACGGCTTGCGCTTTGAGACGAGCTTCTAGATCTGCTTGTGGATGTGTCTGAGTATATTATGGTGGAGAAATTGAGGCTATTCAAGGATTATTATTATTATTATTATTATTATTATTATTATTATTATTATAATTATTATATATATTATATATTATTATTATTTGGTCCCTGAGTCGAATCG
>NC_139961.1:2797650-2866346 GCF_963454915.1 Gymnoscopelus microlampas | reverse complement strand
AACTAGCGGCCCGGGGGCCACATGCGTTCCCCACCTTCACTTAATGCGGACCACAGTTAATATCAGAACGCTGGGGGACAGAACCCCCCACTTAGAAACACCCCCACTTAGAAACATCCCCACTTAGAAACATCCCCACTTAGAAACACGGACCCCCCCATCATGCTATTTTATTATTAATATATATATATATATATATATATATATATATATATATATATATATATATATATATATATATATATATATATATTATTATTATTATTATGATCGTTGTCATTGTTATTATTATTATTATTATGCCATCATTATTATTGAAAATAATATTATGCTATTTAATGATAACAATAATAATAACAATAATAGTAATATTAATAAATGTAATAATATTAATAATATTAATAATAATAATAATAATAACAATAAAGACAGCTGGAATTTAGCTCATTCACTTAAGTACTGTACTTAAGTACGCTTTTGAGGTATTTGTACTTTACTTCTACTCCACTCAGAGGCAAATATTGTACTTTTACTCCACTACAATTATTTTAAAACTTTATTTACTAGTTACTTGTCAGATATATATTATGATATTATGAAACATACATTAACCACTTTAGCCCTATTTTATACCTAGGCTATGTGAAAATAGCAGATATACAAGCTTACAACGCGTCGCATCGCGCGCACACGCACACACACACACACGCACACACGTCTGTCTGTCTGTCTGTCTGTCTGTCTGTCTGTCTATCTGTCTGTCTATCAATCTATTTTAAGTCTTATTTTATCTATCTATCTATCTATCTATCTATCTATCTATCTATTTTAAGTCTTATTTTATCTATCTATCTATCTATCTATCTATCTATCTATCTATCTATCTATCTATCTATCTATCTATCTATCTATCTATTTTAAGTCTTATTTTAAGTCAAATATGGAATCACTTGTAAATGGTGTCTCCCCATGGTGCGTTCGGAAATACAGCACTGAGCTCACTGGCCAATAATATAGGCGACTGCGCTCCGGTGCGCAATTTCCGAACGCACCCATATGTGTCCTTATCACGATGATATTGATGATGATGATGGCTTGGTTGAAGATATAAAATGTAAGCTTAAACTGCGTCAAATGCCTTAAACCACATATTGTTAACAAATCATCTAAAACAGATATTGATAACATCCCTATAAGTAATTCCGTTTCCTGGAAATCACATATTAAAATAGATCATCTATCCACACAAATTGATAAGAGTGGTATCCTGAAACCCGTCATTTGAGTCTGATATAATTTTAGGCGATAAAAGGGCCAGCTCCTTCACATTCCAAATGGATTACAAAAATATTCCGGGCCAGTACGTGTCACTGTCATTGAGGTAATGACCGGCGTGGCTAGGTAGGTGTTCAGACACCAGTTCTGTGGGTGAACGGTGAACACGCTATCATCATCATGTCTGTCTTGGATTCATATGAAGACGTCGTTCTCCAAATGATAGATAATGGTTATAAGGACCAGCAAATTTCGGACCATCTAGTCTTAGAGCTGGGGGTGCGCAGGGGAGCTTCTGAAAGAAGTGTAAGGCAGTTCCGGACGGATAGGGGACTCGTCAGAAAATGTTTGTCTGACCAACATCTGGAGATGTGCGTAGCACAGGCCATACATGAGGTAGGCCTATGATTCACGTTTTCATTGATAGTGCTACTTGATAGTTGATAGCAAACAAAAAATTGTGTTTTTAGAGAAATAGTCAAAATGCATTTGTTGATTGAACATTTTTGCACAATATTCTTTTTCTCCATGTAGGGGGGGAGGGTTTACGTGCGGTGACATAGCCCCCACATGCCCTTATGTGTGTCTCTAATATAATGTTTTAAAATACCATTGTCATTATCACCTTTACTTACACATGTACTTGCTTCCCCCCCCCCCCCCCCCCCCCCCCCCCCCCCCCCCCCTTTAAACAATAGACTGGACCAAGTAATGGCCGGAAAATGATGACTGTCTATTTAGCTGCACAGGGTGTACGTGCATGTGAGGGTCGGGTCGGGAGGACCTTGGCAAAAATGCATGCGCCCTATCATCTGGAACGCTGCACGGTAGGCTATGTTGCATGTAGAAGGTCAATATATCAAAGCATGCTTATTGCATGACATGTTTATGTTTACTAGTAAATTTTGCAGGCTGCACAAAAAGTTGTGAAAACACAATAAGATTCATAATAACAGTAATTTTAATATGACTTGCTTACTGTATTTAAAGTGTAGGCCTATCATGTTTTTCACCCAGCCGTATGGTACATTGAATGTAGTCACAGCACTCAACTCAAAATGTATTTCTAGAGCACATTTAACAATCACAGAGGCAAACCAAAGTGCTATATATCACAGCAGGAGACCAATAATGACACAATAAGTTATCCAACAAATACATGCAGCTATTGAATACAAATGAAATATGCACAGCAGAAAACAGTGAGGTGGAATCTATGGTCATCTGTGCTCAAAAGCCAGAGAAAATAAATGTCTTCAATAATGATTTCAAAGAGGTCAAGTTTGTGACTGCATTTATTGTGTAGCCACAGAGATGTAAATTGTATATTTTTTTCCTTTTTAGGGTGCAAGAAACCTATACCCTCAGCCTTATGTAGCTGAGTACTTTGGGCACAAGCTACACATGGATCAAAACGAGAAATTGGCTATGTATGGAGTGACCCATGTGATTGCAATTGATGGGTTCAGCAAAAACATTGTTGCACACTCTACAATGCCCATCAAAAACAACCTGATAATTTATGAGCAGGTGTATCGGTAAGCCTAACAAGTGTTTTTGCCTATTAATACTGTATTCTGCATTGATAAGAATTAAGCTTCATAAATGATCAGTGAGTAGTGTTGTAATCTCAGTATAATATCGAGTTCTATGTTTGTTTGTTTGTTTGAAAAGGATCCCTGCCTAATAAGCCAAATATGCCCTAATACATTATAAATGCCCTCTATAACTTAAATATTTTATTCATTTTAAAAACGGTTCATCTTTCACTCAAGAGGGGCAATTAATGCCATCGCAAGTTGATGATGTCATTTGTCCATGTGTGGTTTAGCCCTATGGAATGTATGTAAAGCATGTGCAAAAAAAAAAATCTAAAATATGGATTTGATGCTCATATTAACCTTAGGAAGTATTTACACATGCATTCCATAAATGTATGCATTCCATAAATTCCATAGGGCTAGACCACACATGGACAAATTACATCATCAACTTGCGATCGGCCTATTGAGTGAAAGATTAGCTATATCTAAAATAAATAAAATAGTTACGTTAAATGTGTAAATACATTTTAATTATAAAGGACAATTATAATGTATTGAGGCATATTTGGCTTATTAGCCAGGGATCCTTTTAAAGCGGCTACACCATGAATAAAAAAATATATATATTATATATAAATATTGCCCCCTAATACGTTTTAAACAGGTTGTAAGCCTAAAAAACATCCAGATATTTTTTCTCACAATCTGACTGTCTGTCATTCCAAGCTTTTTCAGCTGCAATACCAAAACGTCCTATTGGGCAGGGGGGAGCTACTGAGCAATTCTGTCTGGCCATCGTCAATGCAAAATCAGTGCAAGTGACATCACTTGCACAGCCATTCTGAAATGGCCTGTTCAGACACGCCCATTCAGGAAATCCATGAAATGAGCATGAATGACTGAATGTTAAAAAAAAAAAAAAAAATTGGGTACAAGAGACACTGGGGAGCCCAAAAAATACTAAAAACCTAAAAAAAAATGAAATTCATGGTGTAGCCCCTTTAAGGTACATTTGAGTATTCTAATCTAATGTGGATTTATGAGCACAGGTGCATATTATTGGTCATGTTATATAACATTCTGAGAATATTATTTATCATTTATTCATTGGATAACTTTTATTGTAATAGTCAAATTTTATTACGCTCATCGTGCTGCTTTTTGTCTTCCTTCTTGTGTGTGTGTTTTTCAGACATGCAGTCTCTACTTGGGGGCTGTGGGATCAGCTGAGAGTGGACCATGGAAAAGTAAGCCCTACATCCAGATATAAAAGATTGTAGATCCCTGCCCTCATTCAAAAAAAGGCCATCTGATGACATATCCCAGAAGGACCTATAGTGCGTGCCAAAAATCCTGAAGGGCCACGGCCCCCGTGGTGATAATAATGACGACCCGTTGGCACGCACTATAGCACACTACCTTTCTGTACATAGTCTTTTTTTCTTTTGATCATTGATCACTCTGTGATTATGACTTGTATCATACTTGCTTTGAACTGTACATTAGTATTTTGACTCATTTTATTTCTCAGGATCGTAACAGAAATAAGTCCCAGGCTTTTTGTGCAATGATTTTGACATTAATTGTATTGTTGTACCTGCTGTACTAGTTTGCAAATGTGTTATTCCTCTTAACATCAGTTGTGAAACTGTAATATCACTGTACTATTCCCACTCTTGTCAATAAAGAAATTCATTCATCCATAGGAGTTCTACCTCTGCCTGTTCATGCAGGAAATGTTAAAAGAGCACAGGCACAATCTGGAGAGACAGCCCTACATCCAGTCAGCATCAACAAAAGTGAGATGACATTCATTCCTTAGTCAATGATATACATTTAAGCCTGTTCACAGCTTTAAATAGTTCAAAGCATCAAAAACAAAGACTTATTAGCAGGTGGATTGTTTTTTTTCTTATGTTTTCATCAGGTATAATCAAATCTTTCAACCATCATCACTGAAATGAAATATGAATGATACATATAGGCTGTGGTGTATGTTACATCTTACATTTAATTGAGCTAAACTGTGTCTGCACACTTTACATCCTGGACTATTATATTTTTTATAAATTGTTATTTTTTCTTCAACAGAACCATGTTGTGGAGAGGATGTGGCCTGAGATTAACCAGAGGGTCAATTATCCCATAAAAGCAGCTCTTGTCAATATGATTGACCAAGAGACACTGGACCTGGATGATCAGTTGAGTAGATACTGTACATCCACTCTGTGCTGTCAGATCAGCAAAATTGGGATGCAGAGAGCAGTGGATGCATGGAATTCCCATCGTATTCCAGGTGAGCCTACCTTTGGTATTGAAATGAAAAGCCCATATTGGACCACAAATTGTTCCATTTGGCTCTCTAAACTGCATGTTAAACGACGTGAAAATGCATTTTCTGTTTAATAAAGAGCTGGAGAGAGACACTCTGGACACTTCTGTTACTGAACAAACACTATATATGGCAATGAGTGCCATCATAATATCATGATATAGAGCTATTTAACACTTTTTTTTAACATGATAATATAGAGCTATTTAACACTTATTTTAACAAAAGAATAGCACTCACCCTACCTTTAAGTAATGCCAGGAAAAGAGACATTTTAGTATAACTTTTTTTTTTAAAATGTTTTACCCTTTGATTTTTCTGTTTCATTTTTAGGCAAAGGCATTCCCAATGTTCTGTCCCAAGGTGGCTGCAGAAAAAGGGTCCCTGACGACCTACTGCCTGGATCCTCTACAGCTGCAGACCGCTACAGGGACGAAACTGGGAATTCATTGACCATAGAATCTTGCTTTGGTACTGATCCATTTAGCTGCGAAGAGAACAGGATCAGGGCAGAAACACAATTCAGTTTGCGTCACTCAGACCTGACAGTTCTGTACAACTATACAGTTAACAGGCAGTACAAACCACTCCAGGATTGCTTAATTGACCTGGTCGCAATGTATAGACCAATTATTTGTTTACCAACATTGAGACTGGGTGCACACAGGTGATTGTTTCTTGCAATCAATTCTCAACCTGTTGTTTCGGGGTGCGCTGGTTTCAGCACACCCCAACCCCCTCTTGTGTGTTGGCTAGTGAGGCGCGTCCTAGCGAGACCTGACAGATTTCAGGGTTTCTTTGCGCTCATACTAGTTGCACGCATACTGGTTCTTATCAGTGTGATGTCGTCTGTTAAGGGGTCTATAGGTTCAAGGGAAATAAAGAGGCATTTAATGAAAATCACACTCATTTTATTTGAATGTAACTGTATTTTACTTTAACTGTAATTTGTGAAAAAAAGTTACTAATTTCTCAGAGATCAACAATTCATACAGTGCATTCTCTTGCTTATTGAGGTTGTTGCCTTCAATGTGATGTGTTTTATACCCTGCTGTCTATTTTTTTCTTTGTACTATATTTACTGTTAACGGTCTTGTTCATAAAAAATGAATACATCAAATTGCCCTGCATTCTGTATCTAAACATGATGTACCTTACACTACCACAATAGTCTGGGGAATCTGCATGGACAAATTATGGCTACACAGTTCAAGATCACCATGTCACACTCTGAAAAGTAAAACTATGATCTACTCAATTTTACTGGTGCAACAAATTTACACAAAAAATATTGAGTACATGTTACTGCTATGAAATAATGGAAATTATACTTCGCAAATTGAGTAAAGGTAAGTAAAACATTTAAGTAGATATGAATAACTGCATTTAGTACCATGACATATAGAAATTGAGTAAAAATAATGACATTCCTAAGTCAATACCACTCAATAATACAAGTAAAAAATACAATTGAAATGCTAGGTGGATCTAATTGAATATTATAGAGTAACAAATGTTACATTTACTATTCATTACTCTATTCAATTCATATATGATAGGTAGATCTAATTGAATATTAGAGTATGATTTAACTAAACAAATATGTTACATTAACTACTCATTTACTCTATTTAATGCATATATCAATTATCCAAAAAATACAATACACTTACTTACATTTTCTAACTGTATTTACCTTTTAGCGGGTGAATTAATACACACAAAGCAATTTTACGGACAATCAAGTTTTTTTGTGTCCAAATATCACCAGTGTATTGTGTGTAATTTCAATTGCGCAAAATTACACGTGACAATGTCTGCAAAAATAATGAGCTTAATTATAATGTTCAGTAACAGGGATCTCCCTGTCTCTAGTGAAAATGTTTTAGTTTGTTTGCTAAATAGCTGGAGACACGGGGAGACCACTGTTACTGAACAAACACAAATAGAGCTAAATCTTATTTTAACAAAAGAAAATCATTTTAATTTGCATTAACATAAATCACACATTGGAATATACAATACATTTTTTCAGTCTCGAAACCTTGGTTGAAAGGTTTCCAGTATCCAGCATATATTGACAGAAAACATGAAGTTCAGCAGTCCAGATATATCAGGTATTGTGGCAACTACTTCTTCCCAATATTCAAACATTTAGGAAATAGCCTATAGGTGCTATGAGGCTGAGCTTCGGCAGGAACTGTGTGACGGGTTTCCAAACAAAAACCGAAAGCTTATTGCAGTTAAGGTGATTTATTCATACAAAATAATAAGGTCCAAAAGATGTTACTGAAAAGTAGATGAATGACATGTATGCAAAACGCCCTAAACGTATAAAGCAAAACGCAAAACGGTCAACAGAAAATATTGAGCCTAGCTCACCCCCATTCTCTCACTGATTGCCCAGCAGCCTGAGACACACACCTGAAATAAACTAAAGGTAATGAACAGACACACAGCAGGAGCTAATCAGTCGATTACTGTGGGAAGTGGGACATCAAACCAAAGCGTGGGAAAAAACAAACAAAAATAAGATAGAAAGCAAAATATACATTTTGGCTCCTACATCAGGTGTGGAGCAGCAGGTCTGATGCTGACTGACATTGGAAAATAAAAGATATATGTCAATATCAACAGCGCTCTTCCTGTTCATAAACAGCCATGCATGGATAATAGCCAGATGCAGACCCTGTGCTTAATTTATAGGCTACTAGAATGCAAGAACGCCTCAGATGAAACAGCCAAACACGTGTGTGCATGTTGAGCAGTTAATAGGCTAATATGTAAAATGCTCGTTTTGCACATGCACAGTTGTATGAAGCTAAACATAGCTGATCATAGCTGATGCGTGCATGCTTGCATGAGTGCATGCATGCATGCCTGCGTGCGTGCGTGTGTGTGCGTGTGTGCGTGCGTGTGTGTGCGTGTGTGTGTGTGCATGTGTGTGTGTGTGTGTGTGTGTGTGTGTGTGTGTGTGTAAATGTGCGTGTGCAATGTTCCCTAATTAGGATGGTTATTACAATTATAGCCTAATTGTATTTATAGCCCTATATGCTCCAAGTTGTTTTTCTTTTTAAATACAGACAGTTGGAAAAGGTTAGAATGACTCTGTTCTTAACGAATTCCCAAGATTTAATGACAAAAAAAGGATGCATGCAGGCAGCAATTAAGCTTGTTTAGAAAAATTACGGTTTCGGGCTGGGCTGGGCCCAATTTCTCAATATGTATCGGCTTTGGTCGGGCTGGGCAGAGGTTCTGTCGGGCTTAGGCCCGATTAAAGCTCTAAATTAATGCACGTTTTTACACACTGTCCATACAGGCTTTCGGATTGAGGGTTTCCATGGATTATGGCTGCAAACTGTTATTACTACTCAAAACGTCATAAAATGTTTTGATTTGGTCCTATTAAAATGCATATATTTTTTTCTTATTTGGGTTTCCTGGAAGTAACTGAGCAGACTGCGGGAGATCTGTCACGGTCACATTCCACGCAACCACCCACACCACCACCACCACCATCCATTTATGTTGACGCAAAAAATATCACTCCATAAACGGGAAATTCACATTTGTGATGCAAGCGCGGTTGCCGCAGTTAACCGTGGTTTGGGTGGATTCGGGTCAATCAAATATAATTATGAATTAATATCGGATAAACCGCGGGTGAAATACTGCGGTAAATAAATTAATGACATCTAATATATCTATCCATAAAATAGCTAAATCTCTGCGTGCTTGTGTCTGTGTGAGTGTGTAGAGCAGCCTATGCGATGCAATCACAAAATGCATTGATTATGGAATCTCTGTCTTTTTTTTTAAAACCGGTGCTGTGCTGAAAAGCGCAGCAGAGCAGTGCGCTCTGTATTACGTTGGATGCCGCATCTATGTTGGATGCCTGTATGTTGGATGCCGCACGGAGTCTGTATGTTGAGCAGCAGACCAGTGCGCTCTGTATGTTCAGCGCAGCACCAGTTTAAAAGAAAGAAAAGACGCACCGACATTCCATAGGCTAAATCAATGCATTTTGTGATCGCATGCACGACACAACTTGTTGACATATGCTCTCCATTGTATGTACTCTTATTTTGAAGTGCTCAACAGGAAGTGCTTGTTAGCCTGACATGTATAAAATGACTGACTTAATAAACACACCCAGTTCTAGTTGAATGGGTTGAGATGATGCCTGATGTCCCTTGTCCTCCTTATTCCTCCGTCTGTATGATTTCACTCAAATATTTTGGTACACATGCAGATCGCTGCAGTGTAACTCTGCCAACAGGTTATGGGCCCAGAGTGACCACATTTATTTTTGAGGTGAAATGTTTGTTGGCGTGCTAAAGCTAACAGGATAACAGCATGGCCATGAAGGGGGACTCCAGCAGTCGCTGGGCCAGGCTGTGTTTTGACGGAGACGAGCAGAGGTATGAGATTTGGGAGACGAAGTTCTTGGCTCATTTATTACTACAAGGATTAAGGGATACGATTCTAAATGATCCCGAGCCGACCCTCGAAGAGAATGAGGAGGGTGAAGACGTGCCTGACGAGGACAAAAATGCCTTGGCATACGCCGAGTTGATCCAGTTTTTGGACGACAAGAGCTTATCGCTGGTTATGCGAGAAGCAGCTGATGATGGACGCAAGGCACTCAGAATCCTGAGAGACTATTATGCAGGCAAAGGTAAGCCGCGGATCATTTGCCTATACACCGAACTGACTTCACTACAGAAGTCCTCCAGTGAAAGTGTGACAGACTATGTGATCCGTGCCGAGACGGCTATAACAGCCTTGAGAAATGCAGGAGAGATACTGAGTGATGGACTATTGGTGGCAATGGTTTTGAAGGGACTCCCAGAAACTTTCAAACCATTTGCAATACATGTATCACAAAGTGAGGAGCCAGTGCCCTTTTCCGAGTTTAAGACTAAACTCAGGAGTTTCGAGGACACTGAGAAGATGTGCAGAGCAGCAGCATGAGGACCAATGAGGACCCAGGTGCAACCGACTGTACAACGAACGAGTGCAGGTGACCGGCGAGGAGCTGGGAGCAGTGATGTGGTGTGCTACAGATGCGGCGTGAGGGGGCACCTAGCTAAAACATGCCGCGAGCAGCAGTGGTGTAACCACTGTCGGAGTTCCACACACCGTTACGCAGCCTGCAGAAGGAGACCGCAACGGCGAGATGATGTGCAGAGAGTGTCGGAGGAGGACGGCGGTAGCGAGTATTCATTCCGAGCGAGTGATGAATGTGATGCCGGGATTCAGCAAGGACGTCGTGTCAAGCAGACAGGTCTGATGGTCGACACGGGAGCGACTTCCCACATCATCACAGACATCACTAAGTTCAAGACGTTCGACGACAGATTTCAGTCAAAGACACACTGCATGGAGTTGGCTGACGGTACGAGATGCAATGGCGTGGCAGAGCGCAGAGCGCAGAGGAGATGCTGAGGTTGTCCTGATCGACAGCAGGGGGCAACACCACACAACCACCTTGACACAGGCGTTGTACATCCCCACATATCCACAGGACATCTTTTCTGTGCAAGCAGCAACCACCCGAGGTGCCACTGTCATCTTCACGAAAGGTAAAAATGTTCTGAAGTACAGAGATGGTACACAATTCAACATCCATGTGTACAACAGACTGTACTATTTGAACACAGTGAACAATGATTGTGATGATGACCAGTGTAATGCGTGTTACAATATGCAGACATGGCATGAGATCCTAGGACATTGCAATTATGGTGATATTCAAAAACTACCGAGTGTTGTTGAAGGAATGTCAATCAATGAAAAAAATGACAAATCTGTCTTGCAATGTGATGTATGCACTGAGGGAAAGTTTGTTCAAACTAGGAGCAGGGAGCCAGATGTCGGAGCCAAAGCAGCTCTAGAATTGGTACACACTGATTTGGCAGGACCAGTAGACCCAGCATCTAAAGATGGCCATAAATATGCAATATCATTCACTGATGATTATTCGAGTGCAGTATTTGTGTACTTTCTGAAAAACAAAAGTGATGCTGTACAAGCTACTGAGAAATTCCTTGCAGATACAGCCCCTTATGGGAAGGTTAAACGCATCAGGTCTGACAATGCGTTAGAGTTTATGGGTAATAACTACCAGTCATTACTCAGCAGAAATGGTATCAAACATGAGACATCTGCTCCATACTCGCCACATCAGAATGGCACAGCAGAGAGAAACTGGCGTACCTTATTTGACATGGCAAGGTGTATGCTAATAGAAAGCCAGTTACCAAAAGGGCTATGGACCCACGCAGTACAGACAGCTGCTATTATTAGAAACCGGTGCTTTAACAACCGCACAAAACAGACACCTTATTTTATGCTGACAGGAAAACGACCAAATCTGTCTAGGATGCATAAGTTTGGGTCAAAGTGTTATGCCTACAAACAGGAGAAGAAGAAACTTGATGCAAGGTGTGACAAAGGGATTTTTGTTGGGTATGACAAAAATAGCCCAGCCTATTTGGTTTACTATCCCAAAAGTGGTAAAGTGCAAAAGCACAGGTTGATTAAATGTGTGATCCCATCCATTGCAGAGCGACAGACACAGACAGACAAGCCAGTTGATGATGATGATTTTGAGGTACCGAGATGGGCTAATGGGTCTAGTAAAAATCACCCACTCCTACCACCAGAACAGGTTCAGGAGCAGGTTCACGAGCCTGTAGTAGCTACACCTCAGGAGAGCCAGGTACAGACAGATGAGGCTAAACATCAGCCTGAACGTTACCCATCTAGAGTGAGGATGAAACCAGCCTATTTGAGAGACTATGTAACTAATGAAAGTGAAGACCAGGTTCAAATGAATGTAGACCTCTGTTACAGATTAATGTCTAATGTACCCCTTACATTCGGGGAAGCTGTATCATCACCTAACTCAAAATATTGGTCTAGTGCAATGGATGAGGAAATGGCATCACTGAGTGAAAATGATACATTTACCCTAACCAGACTGCCAGAGGGCAAGAAAGCAGTGGGGGGTAGATGGGTGTATGCTTTAAAAACCAATGTAGATGGATCTGACAAATTCAAGGCACGTTATGTAGCCAAAGGGTACAACCAAAAGCTTGGTGTAGATTATGATGAGACCTTTTCCCCTACTGCTAACCTTACAAGTGTAAGAGTGTTAATGCAAAAAGCAGCCCAAGAGAATCTGATTTTACATCAGATGGATGTCAAAACAGCCTACCTACATGCCCCAATAGATTTCGAGATTTACATGAAACAACCAGAGGGTTATGAAGTTGCATCTGAAAATGGTGACACGCTGGTGTGTAAATTGAGGAAATCTCTGTATGGTTTAAAACAATCGGGTAGAAATTGGAACAGGATGTTGCATGATTGTTTGACTGAAAATCAGTTTATTCAAAACCCAGCTGATCATTGTGTTTACACAAGGGAAATGGAGAACCAAAAAGTGTTCATTTTGTTTTGGGTTGATGATATCATTATTGCAACCAGTAATGAAAATGTGATGACAGATGTCAAAGAGATGCTCACAGCCAAGTTCAGAATGAAAGACTTGGGAAAATTGAAACATTTTCTTGGTATTGATTTTGATTTTTTACAAGACATGCAATAATATTAGTTTGATTAACACCTAGTTCCAGACAAACTAATTTGCAAGCTGCTATATAGCCTTAATTCAAAGGGGGCCATATTTGAAAATATGAAGGGCTGATGACTACAGCAGAGCCAAATGTAAGCCCACTGTATTGCTATTATATTTACTGTCCAAGAAATTGTCTTATGCTCAAATGGTATCCAAATGTAACAGGTGTGGAAAATGTCTCTCTACAAAATGTGTCTAGGATGCGACCAAATCTGTCTAGGATGCATAAGTTTGGGTCAAAGTGTTATGCCTACAAACAGGAGAAGAAGAAACTTGATGCAAGGTGTGACAAAGGGATTTTTGTTGGGTATGACAAAAATAGCCCAGCCTATTTGGTTTACTATCCCAAAAGTGGTAAAGTGCAAAAGCACAGGTTGATTAAATGTGTGATCCCATCCATTGCAGAGCGACAGACACAGACAGACAAGCCAGTTGATGATGATGATTTTGAGGTACCGAGATGGGCTAATGGGTCTAGTAAAAATCACCCACTCCTACCACCAGAACAGGTTCAGGAGCAGGTTCACGAGCCTGTAGTAGCTACACCTCAGGAGGGCCAGGTACAGACAGATGAGGCTAAACATCAGCCTGAACGTTACCCATCTAGAGTGAGGATGAAACCAGCCTATTTGAGAGACTATGTAACTAATGAAAGTGAAGACCAGGTTCAAATGAATGTAGACCACTGTTACAGATTAATGTCTAATGTACCCCTTACATTCGGGGAAGCTGTATCATCACCTAACTCAAAATATTGGTCTAGTGCAATGGATGAGGAAATGGCATCACTGAGTGAAAATTATACATTTACCCTAACCAGACTGCCAGAGGGCAAGAAAGCAGTGGGGGGTAGATGGGTGTATGCTTTAAAAACCAATGTAGATGGATCTGACAAATTCAAGGCACGTTATGTAGTCAAAGGGTACAACCAAAAGCTTGGTGTAGATTATGATGAGACCTTTTCCCCTACTGCTAACCTTACAAGTGTAAGAGTGTTAATGCAAAAAGCAGCCCAAGATAATCTGATTTTACATCAGATGGATGTCAAAACAGCCTACCTACATGCCCCAATAGATTTCGAGATTTACATGAAACAACCAGAGGGTTATGAAGTTGCATCTGAAAATGGTGACACGCTGGTGTGTAAATTGAGGAAATCTCTGTATGGTTTAAAACAATCGGGTAGAAATTGGAACAGGATGTTGCATGATTGTTTGACTGAAAATCAGTTTATTCAAAACCCAGCTGATCATTGTGTTTACACAAGGGAAATGGAGAACCAAAAAGTGTTCATTTTGTTTTGGGTTGATGATATCATTATTGCAACCAGTAATGAAAATGTGATGACAGATGTCAAAGAGATGCTCACAGCCAAGTTCAGAATGAAAGACTTGGGAAAATTGAAACATTTTCTTGGTATTGATTTTGAACAAAGTGACCACTGTGTAAAGATGTCACAGAAAAAGTATATTGAGAAAATACTTGCCAGGTTTGACATGCAAGATTGCAAGCCAAGAGTGACACCTTGTGAGGCAAAACTTAACTACACTGATAATGTCGAGGTAATGTGTGATGTCAGAAAGTACAGAGAGGCTGTAGGCAGCCTAATCTACCTGACCACATGTACCAGGCCAGATCTGAGTTTTGTAGTCGGTAAACTTTCTCAATACTTTTCTGAGCCAACAGAAGAACAGTGGACCACTGTAAAACATGTACTTAGATATCTGAAGGGCACCATTGATAAGCAGTTATGCTACAGAAAGAGTGACAAGCAACTAGGATTGCAAGCATTCAGTGACGCAAACTGGGCAGAAGATGCAAGTGACAGACGTAGCACTAGTGGTTATTGTGTCAGCCTAAACCAAGATGGTCCTTTGATTTCGTGGAGATCTAAGAAGCAACCAACTGTAGCACTCTCTACTTGTGAAGCAGAGTACATGGCTTTAGCAGCAACCCTACAAGAGTGTTTGTATTTGGTTCAACTGTTACGAGGTATTGATGGATGTCATTACATGCAGCCAAAGATTTATGAGGACAACCAAGGTACAATAGCTTTGGCTAAAAATCCTGTACAGAGACAAAGGTCAAAGCATGTTGACATAAAATATCATTTTGTAAGGTCAACTGTTAATGATGGGAAAATGGTTCTCGAATATTGTCCTACAGAACACATGGTGGCTGATGTTATGACCAAACCAGCTACAAAGTTTAAGTTGAAGAGTTTTGAAAGATTTATGTTTGGAGAGTAACATACAAGTTTTGAATTGGATTATTGTATTTAAGTTTTGATTTATTGTATTTTTATTTTCATGAAAAAAAAAAGAAGAGAAATCTATCCAATGTGAGATCAAGTGGGGGTGTTGACATATGCTCTCCATTGTATGTACTCTTATTTTGAAGTGCTCAACAGGAAGTGCTTGTTAGCCTGACATGTATAAAATGACTGACTTAATAAACACACCCAGTTCTAGTTGAATGGGTTGAGATGATGCCTGATGTCCCTTGTCCTCCTTATTCCTCCGTCTGTATGATTTCACTCAAATATTTTGGTACACATGCAGATCGCTGCAGTGTAACTCTGCCAACACAACTAATACTAAAACTAACGGGGAATGCCAGAACATAATAATATTTTGTCATACGGGAAAAACGGTTGGTGCGGATATTTAAATTGGATAATAGGCTATAATTATTGCGGTTGGATAACGGGCGGATAATTAATTTGTACATGCGGATTCGGGTGACGTGAGAGGCCATCCGCGCATCTCTTTCTAGACAATCTGTCCTCATTTAACTTGTGGGGCAAGGATGGACGCACAACTCGCTCATTTAGGGCAAAATGATTCTGCAAAATAGCAGCACACGCACACACAAGGGCGCACTGAAGGGGTGGAGTATGGTCCTCTTAAAAACTATTCCAAATAATCACGACGAAAATATTGAAGTGATTCATGAGTCATGAATCATGACAAAGATCAGTCCACATGTGGAACGACTTTGGGCCAAGGTACGCTCAGACATTATATTCTGTGTAGCCTATATGTGCCATATACAATGAAAGAATAATAATAGGGGGGGCCTGTTATTTTGGGAAAGTGAAAGATTTCGTTTCAGAATACTCACAGCATTGAGCACATAATCAGATATATTTTATCAAACGAAAAAAAAACACAGATCTTTTTCTGCAAAGGTTATTGCCATATGTTCAATTCAAGAAACGTTTCTGCTGACTCAACATGGCACTTGGTGGTCAGCAGGGGATGTCATTGGATTTCCATTTAATGTATTGCAAATTTGAAGCTAAGAAAGTCGTGTTTTCATCCACTAGATGGTGAGTATATGAGATTCTTCATAAGCATGCAGGGAAATATTTTGCCGGTCAGTTGAGATGCATACAAGACATGCAATAATATTAGTTTGATTAACACCTAGTTCCAGACAAACTAATTTGCAAGCTGCTATATAGCCTTAATTCAAAGGGGGCCATATTTGAAAATATGAAGGGCTGATGACTACAGCAGAGCCAAATGTAAGCCCACTGTATTGCTATTATATTTACTGTCCAAGAAATTGTCTTATGCTCAAATGGTATCCAAATGTAACAGGTGTGGAAAATGTCTCTCTACAAAATGTGTAATGAAATAATCTTGAGAATGAAACAACCCAAGGAACAAGCAGTTAGTAATCCTTACTACTTCTACTGATAAATACTTTATCTGCCCCTGCAGGTTAAATTCAAAACACCAACATTTCAATGTATGAATTTCACTTGACAGGCCTCATTGTAGGGAGGGACTACTTCTTCCATAAATGTATAGAAGATGACGGTCAACGTCATCTTAAAAATATCAAGCTTTTTTTTTTAAACGACTTTCGTTGAATCAAGTAATTTGGCCTGTTTTATAGACTAAATATTAACCACATTCCCTTCAATACTGCATAGGTGCGCATTGCGTGACGTCTGTAGCCTATAGCCAAGAGGAAAATTATTTTCATATCAACCCTATAAAGTAGGGTTAAGATTTTTAGCCTGTTTAACCATATAATATATATATATATATATATATATATATATATATATATATATATATATATATATATATATATATATATATATAGGACCTGTCAGAATTTAAATGCATGTAATTTTGTGAATATAATAATAACACATAATAATAACAAGTGTATACATATACTGTATATATATATATATATATATATATATATATATATATATATATATATATATATATATATATATATATATATATATATATATATATATATATATATATATACATATCTACAAAACATCCATTTAAATTCTGACAGGTCCTATATAGATAGATATAGCTATAGAGAGATATATCTATATCCATCTATCTATCTATCTCTATCTCTCTATCTCTCTATCTATATATATATATATATATATATACACAAAAATGTGTAATAAAATAATCTTGAGAATGAAACAACACAAGGAACAACATCCATTTAAATTCTGACAGGTGTGTTTAGTCTCTCTCTCTCTCTCTCTCTCTCTCTCTCTCTCTCTCTCTCTCTCTCTCTCTCTCTCTCTCTCTCTCTCTCTCTCTCTCTCTCTCTCTCTCTCTCTCTCTCTCTCTCGGACCTGTCAGAATTTAAATGGATGTCATTTTGTGAATATAATAATATAATATAATAATAATATAAAATATGTCCAATTAACAAATAGCATTTAATAATGGGTAAAATAAAAGGTTATATAACCGATATCATTTGAAAAATGATATCAGTCAACTAAACATATCCTGATGTTTAGTTGACTTTTTTTTAAGTTACCCACCTCTATAAAAGTGTTGACCATAATGAAATGTGTTGTAAATTCATGCCAATTAATACAAATGACAATTTGGCATTACAGAAAAACAATTTTTTGATCATTAAGCGTATACAATGTCATCTTAAATTGTACAATTCAATGAATGGCCAATAATTTATGCATTGACAAGGCTATAAAAGGCAACGCAACATCAGCATATTTAAACAAACTACACAAAGATATTTACATTAAAAATAAACATTCATACTAAATTAGAAACAGAATGCCAGTCTATGTAGAGTAAAATGGAAAAATAATGAATCTTGTTTTTTTCCCCCTAAAGCATTATGTGATCTGATTTTGCTTTAAATTTTATGGTGACCTTTAACCACAGGAAGTTTTACTAATTTTCGTCGCTTTTTTCGCGGCATTTGTCGGATAAAAAGGCAGAGACGCCCTATTCCGGTCTCTCTCTCCAGTCAGCGCAGCGCACTGCACACGCCATTGTTTTCATCCTGTTTTTAGCCTGTTTTAGCCACCACATATAAGTTACAAGTACAACATGGACAAAGTCATAGTTTTCAGGGGAAGTCGGACTGTCAACGTCCGACTTGCGGAGTTGAACGGCCAAACGCTGGCAAAATTTTTAAGGTTTGTACAAAATATTTGTATTTAAATTGTGTTATTGACACACGGAAAACCATGCGCGCAAGCTTGAGGTTGGAAGAGAAAGGTTTTCGCTACGCATTACAAGCTTTTTGATCTGCGTTATATAGGCTATATATATATTATATATATATATATATTTATTTATTTTTCTTTAAAAACCTGTATGAGAAATGTAAAACATTTTAGCCAAGTTCAAAGTGGCTTTAATCATGGCCTCCGGACTGTGTTGACCCATCCTAGTCTAGCTACTTGATATAGGCCTACTGTGTCAAATGTACAAGCACTCAAGTCAAATATCAGAACGTAATCTATTGTGTAATCTGTTCTATGATGAATGGGTTTGAATCTTCTTTTTAACTCTATGGTTTGAATTCACGCCACCGACTCCATTTTACACTCAAAGCCACGTGTTGATTTTACAGGTTCAGCGTGAGTTCTCTGTGCAGCTCAGAGCTTGTGTTGAATTTCAATGACTAATAAATTAATGAATATATGTTGCCGCCTAATATGTATGGCAAACTGTGAAGGTGCTCAATTACTGAATCTACTAGGCACATTATGTAATATTCAGTGGTGGAAAAAGTAATAGAATGCTTTATTTAAGTAAAAGTATCAATACTGCAATATAGAAATGCTGTTAAAAGTTCGGAATTAAGAATGTACTTTAGTAAAAGTACAAAAGTATTGACATCAAAATATACTTAAAGTACTAAAATGTTTGAAAAAGGCAGATCTACAAGCTCATGTCCAATAAACAAACATTGATAACAACATCAATACGGGGCTCATCAAAGGCACCACTCTCTTCACACAGGGTGTGATTTTTATAATATGATTTATATCTGCAAAGTAACTACTATTCAAATAATTGTAGCAGTACAATATTTGCCTCTGAGATGTAGTGGAGTAAAAGTACTGGAAATATCTCACAACTAAACTTAAGTACAGTACTTAGTTCCTAGACATGGAATTATGTGAAGCACAATAATGCTGTGCTATATGATATGCCAAATTGCAATAACCACTCAAAGAATTAAAATGATTATGAATTGGACAGCCAAAGATATATGTATACACAATATTGCACTAAATTAATTTGTTCTGGGTAACCTAGCTGGTTCACCCAAAATCACAAAGGATAATTTGGCCTTTTTTGGAGGCAAATGTGTCGAACACGTCTGAAATGTCAAGGCAGGTCACTCACAGGAGATGTTTAGTATAAAGCTTGCTGCAGTGTTGTCATCCACCCGAGTTCACCTGCATCCAAATCTTTAGTGTCAATCTGTTTAGCTAGGTTTAAGTTATTAATGGTTGTACACAATTTGTCTCCAGGAGAGGCAGGTTGGAGACAGGTTGAGAAAACTAACACAAAATCTTGTCATTTTCAGCTGGATTCCAGAAGAATACACCTCGTAGCCGAAAATGGAGATGTTGTCTTGCCCGGAGATGGGGGCAACATGTTGGTGGATCCCTCAAAGAAATATGAGGTACATTACTGTTTGTATTGACTTGTATGCCTTGTTTGAGTAAATAGGACCACAATAGAAACGAGCCCATAGGGCTTTTTGTGTTATCCATGTAGTGTTATACACTGTACTGCTGTGCTGTTGGCAGTTCTTGCTAATACGATTTTCAATCCTAAAGGTATGTGGAGATGAGGCTTCAGGAGCCACAGCCCCACCGCCACCACTGGCCACAGCTGCTGCAACAGCTTCAGGTTCTGGGAACCGATTCAGTTTCCGGCGGCCTGGCCAGCAAGGTGTAGGACCCACACCTGGACTGCCGCGAACCCCGCAACCACCACACAAGAACAGGATGTATGTACCCAGATATAATGGAGAAATGATTAAAAACATGTCTGTAAAGAGCTGCAGTTAAATTTATTCTAATCATTTCTAACGATTTTTAGTGTATACAATGCCATTTCAAGCTTTGAGGGGATGACAGTGAAAATCTATGTTTCTAACCCCACTGTCTTTTTCAGGAATATCATTTTCGGGGAGGTGGAACGTGGCCTCATATTTGAGGACGACGCTGTCAGTGTCCAGTTTCTAGATGCAGAGGCCACTGTGGAGGCGATTGGGGAGAAAGTGAAGAGACAGTTGGACTTGAACGAGAACATCGTGCTCCTCAATGCAAAGAAGCAGAGGCTTCTTGATACTCCAGATTGCCATGGTAACTGTGCACCAACTTTATCAATGACTAGCTTTCAGTCAATGCTTAATTAATGAAATGATAAAAAATAATCTGTGCACTAAAAGCTAAATTGCAGAAGATCTATAAAAATAAAACCTTTTTTAACCCATAGGCTAAGCTTTGAGCTATTCTATAGGAATGGACTTAACAGTGTTGATCTGATAGATTGAGAGATGTAGTAAAAAGCTTGTTTATACTGCTAAAGATAACATGCACATACGGGTCTTGAAAAACAAATGACATGCATTATTGTTTCCATAGACCTCAAATACTGGCAGTCCAATAATCGCAAGGTCATCGCCCTGAAAGAGAGCGCCTATGAGGAGTACTTGGCACGAAAGAGGAGGAGGACGACAAGGTAAGTGTTCCAAACACATTCAGGTGAACATCTGCTGTGCTTGAATGTGAGAAGGTCTAAATGAAATTGTATCTTTATTCCCACAGTGAAGATCATAAGGAGATCCTGGAGCACCTGGTGCTGGCTTCCCAGGACCTCTCCACAGTGTCTCAGTACATTAAAGAACTTACACAGTTCATTTCAGCGTCCAGGGACTTCACGGTGGCGTTGACGCCAGCGCAGCTTTTGGCTGTGAGGGAGCTGTTTGAGTGCACCATATGCGGAGGTTTGTATACTACATGTGTTAAATCATTTTGCAAATAGTTTTTCTTCATGTGGTGTAGCAGGTGAGGCAGTACTACTATCTACAGGTAGGCCCACCCAAATGTAGTGGCATCATGAAAGAGCATCTGTTATATAATAAGCTAACCCTATGGACTCGTACGCTATTTGTTTGATTATGACCTACATTTCTGGCTCACAGGAGTACAACTGTAAAATGAGGCTAATTTGAACGTAGAAGTTAAAGAAATGTCACTAGCCAGTGACTTGTACTGTAACCAATAAGTCTTGTGCTAAAAATCACCACATTAGCCCATCTACAAGCTGGCAACATGTCATGAGCATCGGTTTTTGGTTTAAAAAATGGGGAGGTCTGGTTGAAAGTGGTTAATGTTGCTCTATGTGGCAGTTAGTGACTCTTGGGTTTCGTCTTGCAAAGCGCACCCAAACTCAAAATCATATGTATGCAGTCACTGGTTTACAATGCTCATCACCCAATACAAGATGGCCAAGTGCATTAGGTCTTTTCACACTATTCTGCTGAATAATGCAGATCATTATGGGGCGATATTCCAATACTTATGAGCAAACATTTTCAAAATTACCTTGAAATTAAAAGCACATTATAATATAGCTACACCAAATCTCTTAATGGCTTTAAGTTGACAGAGTTTGCTAAAACATTGAATTTGAGTTGTATTTTTGTAGTATTGACCTCTGTACCAGAAGTAGTTGCAAACTGTCCTGTATATGCTGATCAAATGTGTGTTCTAATGAACATTATTTTTTTATCTTTGCAGATGTCATGAGAGGCCCAGTCACAGCACCATGTTGCCGAAAGATGATAGGCTGCCGTGGCTGTGTGCAGCAGCAGCAACCAGTTGGGGTGGCCGGCAGGTGACCCAAATGTGTCGACGGGCAGGTTTATTTTGATCTCACTGGGATGGGGGACTTACTGGAGGTGGTGAGGGAGATTCTGAGGCAGAGCTAAAGAGGTTTGAGTGGGGTTCAGCGAACTGTTTAAATTTTTTTTTTTTTTATAACTTTTATTGTTTGTTTTTAAATGTCATGTTTGTTTAATGGCAGTTGGCAATAGCAGCTCACAATGGGCTTGTAGATTGTTGAGTGCCATAAACAAGTTTGCAATTTTTTGATTATTTTATTTTCCACAAGGGGAGCTTTAACACAACTTAGGAATCATCCTAGGTCCCTGTAAAATGGAACGGACGGATGTGACAAGGGCCCAAAAAATGTCTCTTCCGGTCTTTCCAATGATAGGATCTGGAGAAAAAGCTCCATCTCCATATCTTTTTACCATGGTTAAAACAAGCCATTTTCGTGTTTTGTAATCCAGATCTACAAAGTTCTACAAATAATTGTATATATAAAATAATTGTAGTGGAGTAAGCGTATATTTGCCTGAGATGTAGTGAGCAAGGACGTCAGAGTGGGGCTCAGGGAGCTGTTTAAAAAAAAGAAAAAGAAGAAAAAAAAATACTTTTATTGTTTGTGTAATGGTGGAGTAAAAGTATAATATTTGCCGCTGAGATGTAATGGAAATGCATGCAAAGTATTAATTGTACTAGTACAGTACTTGAGTAAATGCACGTACCACTATATGAATAAAAATGTATATTGCATTACAAAAGCCATGACTCTTGACTTCACTTATTTTTACATGTATTGAGTTGACTTGCAAACATTTCTTTTGCATTATCAATGGAAACTCCATCGGTTATATTTGTTGCTCAAGTGTAATGTATTGGTTGAGCTAAAACAATTGGAGCTCATTCCAAAATTGTGGTAAATGTCAATATGAATTTTCATCAGGTATGTTATGCAGAGGCTGTTGGCAAATCTTATCTGTATGTATATAGGAATATTTGTTTCATTCTGTCAGACATGTAATGATCAAATCTACAATGGAGGTCCATACATAAAATATGGTGAGTTGGGTACAGTTAGGCTACTGCAGACAGTGCTTTCTAAGGGCAACATATCATATGCTTAACCGAACTGGTGGTTACTGACATGCTGCTTTAATGAAATGATTAAAGAACACGTTCATAGCAATTGACTAGTTGCAATTTATCCCTAGCCATAGCATTTGGGAGAGCAGGGTGTTATCTCTGAGCTCATAAATGAACTCATACTTTATAACTGACTTATGATCACTAATTTGCAAGTGTCTTTTAATGGTGCTGTAATTAAAGTAAAATAAAAGGCATTCAATTGTGCAAAACACTATGTTCTGCCTGAACCTTAATCACACATGCATTAACTATAGATTCATTTGTTCATCCACAAGGGGAAATTGTTGTGCTCAGGTCAATGGATACATATAACACACTATGATACTATATGTATAGTAGTACAGTGTTACTAACTTACTGTACACACCGTGTGTCTAACTTGAATTGACGCAAAGCATCTTGTCTTTATAGTTGCTTTATTAATGACCGTGCCTCTCAATCATAGATATATAATATATCTATGATTGAGACCATAGATATAAAGCCTGCCTTATATATTAATAAGGAAGGCTTTATATTTTATATTTTTTATGTTTGGCACTTGAAGTTTTTAAATAAATAAATGAACTGTTGTATTTCAACAACTGATCCCTTGTTAGTATTCATTATCTAATTACAAATAGAAAAATAAGCTCTGAATTTCTAATTAATTTAGATAGATACTGACCCCTGCAGGGGGTTTCCCGTCATAGCAACGTCAATGTTTTACGCCTACTTCTTACTTCTTTTTTTCATTGATAAAACATGTAAGCATTAATGTCCATTAGACCACAGACCCCCCACAACAATAATCATAATAAACGCAATGAGTTATAATTAATCAATTTAATATTTATTTTAGCTATATTTCATAATCATAAATGCAAAGCTAACAATTCTAAATCTTTTTAAAACTCAATGAGTTCTACATAATCAATGTAATAGTTATTTAAGCGATTTTTCATACTCATAAAGTTAAACATTCTAAGGCTCTCTTCTAAGATCCCCCTGCGTTTGAGTGCGTTCTTTGTTTGTTTTTGTTTCTTTATTGTGGATAAATATGTACAAACAAACGAAAGAAAAGTTCGTCCATTCATTTGAAAGGCAGTTCCGCGTTCCGGTGCGTCACAGAACTGGGCGTGGCTTAATGACTCGGCTCCGCTCCGCTCGACTCGGCTGGAGTCGGCTCCGCCGTCTCCCGTCTCCCACAAACTCAAAATGAGCAGAGAGACCAGCTGACAGCCAGTCTGCGCCTCTCGCCTCCCGCGCTGAGGAGAGAAGTGGAACTGCCAGAACGTACGCGGACCCTGTAGCTGATGTGATGCCACGCAACCGATTTCAGTTATTAACCATTCCAGACCACGACTGGAGCGGTGTACAACACAGATAGGAGGTCCCCTTCACTCAGGGACCTTTTAAACAAGCAACACACAGAAGTGTAGAAAACTGTATATTTACTTGCGGCGACGCGAGAACTACCTTTTCTGCGCCATGGTGAACTCAGAACAAACTCGACCGTGTTAGCAGGCCCTTGGCCTCCGGGGAAATGGCGGCTAAATTTTGATCTAAGTCTGGTCACCATCCGTAAGCTCTTTAATAACTCGATCCACTATCACAATACCCAGTCCCCGACTTAAGACAACACTGTGGATATGAGGATAACTGTGTTATAAGAAAGACAGGGGGCAGAGGGGCCCCCTACACTTACTGGCCAGCTTCAACAGAAAATCAACTTGACCTTCACTCAGTCAAAAGGCACTATTGAAACAACCTATCCTACTCCTCTGACTAGAGAAATGCACTGAAACTCATGCGTTACACCAACCCACCATCCCCATGGCCTGCTACCCAGACCTTCACTCACTCTTAAGTACAGTCACACACAGGGATAATGAGTCAACACATGCAAACCATCTCACTCTTTAAGCCACCTTGCCAACTCTCAGCACATCGTCATAGCACACAGTCACTGCAATACACCTAAATGCTTACAATTCATCGCATACAAAACATTGCACTCCTAAAACATTTGCTCAATACATCACTCCGCCCAGCTTTGCATCAAACGTTGGCATCAACTTTAGCATCAGTTACAAATCTCTACCTGTATGGGGTGTGTATAGAATGTGTATGTATGTTGCCGTAGTGTGGAGTTCTCATACTCACCGAGGGCTTGGTGGTGTCCTTCAGAAGAAACCCCTAGTCTGATTATCTTTATAACACTAACTCAGAAAATGAGGCTTTTTGAAATATTAAAAGCTTCCCTTTATTTGCTCAGTTCATAGTGGGATTACAGATGTGTATTTAACAATACAAAATACAAATACAAAATACCAATAGAAATGAAATCAATAATTTTTCATGTCTGTCTGGTTTCCAAATGCCTTAATTTAGGCTTGTCCTAAACTAATTTATAATTTAGATTAAAAAGAGGAGGTTCCATTTAGATCTCATTCAGCCTGAAATACAGGCTAGTCTAAATTTGGTAATTCCAAGAATGTCGTTAAAGTAGCACTAAATAGGTTTAATCTCAAAATAGAGAAATTTACCCTTTTTAATTTAATTAATTTGTTACCTTCCTCCACGTGGAGCCAAGACTGCTTAACATCTGAGCAAGGTGCAAGAGAAGAAGCCCCAAAAACCTAAGAGCCCAAGGGGCCCAAAGGGCCCCCAACAGCCGTCCAAAACCTCCCAAGTCTCCCTCAGCCTCTGTCTCCCCAGCCTCTCTAAAAAACCCGCTTGATGCTCTCGTGAGCGCCCCTTTATACGATAGTACGGTCTAAAGGAAGTTCTCCAGACATCAGTGTGTGTATGTGAGTGCACGTAAGTGTGCACGTGGGTGACTTTTCGAAAGTTAAGAAAGTCAGTGTGTGTGTATTTGCGTGCACATAGGCGTGCATGCTTTATTCTTAGAAGTCAGACGCTATAGGTGATTCTCAGAAGTCAGTGTGTCTGCATGTGGGTGTATGTGTGACTTGTCCAACAGCTACCCACACACACAAAAAACGCTTACTTTGCACCTTGCACGACATTATCAGCATTGCCATATATGGGCATACTGAGGGGTTAAATGTCCTCCGAAATGTTTCTTATACCTGAGCATAATTCAGTAAATGCAATTACACTGCATTTTATCAGCAATTTTATATGATTAAATTAAATCATTAATCAGAAAATCAAATGATTCACACTTGCATGTGTGCATGTAACATTTGGTTAAAACTATCAGATCTTGGGTACTCGTTGACCCCACTGATCAGCCATAGATGCAGGCTGTATGTCACGTACGCCGCGAGTGCAGCTCACATACAGGAAATGCACATAAAGGCAATGGAGGCCTCTGCCTGCTGCAAGCCTTCGAGTGCACCTCAGCAGTCATTTCAACCAGTCAATATCATATTCTTTCTTTAGGCAAATCAAGTGATAACATAATTTAAAGCCTATATCCTAAAGTGAGCTGTTCAACATAAATTACGTTCTAATACATCTCCAGATGTTCAACACCCTCTCTCGTACATTTATGTTGAAAAAACCTAAAAGAACTTGAACAAGACAACACCCCAAAAAGTACAAATGAAAAGAAACCATTTATATAAAATATATCTGAAGTATAACCAAACAAATTACAGACATAGTAGCAAACAAAAGATAAACAGTAATAATGTAAAACAAAAACACAAATATCAACCCTTTACATTTTTTTTTTTTATGGAACCCACATCAAAACAGAATGAAGTGACCCTCCTCCAGACCCCCAGAGCAGTATAATCATTGTCCGTCTTCATCCAAACCAGCCCATATCAGCCGCTTCAGTCCCATCCAACTCCATTTTAAGCCCAGGCAAAAGTCTCTTTTCCATCTTCTCTTGTCCACTGTCCATATCAATCACAACAAAAGACCCATGCCTATACACCACACTAGTGATGACATGGGTCCAGGTCTCACAGCGCTTTCCCAGGCCACATCATGTGACCTTGCACTAATAACCAGTCACCCCCTTCTTTGGGAGCAAGTTCATGAGTTCAGTTTCATGGTCAGTAACCGGAAGTTTCCCGGTCACCCTCTCTTGATCTTCAGCAGCAAGGTCAGCACCAGCAATGCCACCAGCCACCAGACTCCCAGACGCAGTCTGTCGAAATCCAGTCTTCTCCTTTTCCCAGTGTGTTGGCTAGACTAGGCACCACGGGAAGTACCATACAGGCATGTAGGAGGACCAGGACTAACAGTAGGGATATTTTCCTTTGCCAAAGGACCCTTGCTGAGGTAAGGTACTACCTCTCTACAGCCTGCGGTTGCAGTTTACTGTCATGCCCAAGACCCTGTTTCTCACGTAGTAGATCAGCAGATCTTCATCGGACAATACCACAAAATTGGTCGGATAGGAAGAGTTCATCACCGCCGGGCAGCAGTGTTCGGGCAAAACCCCTCACATCAATTGAGATCTGGAGTGTTCACATTCGGTGGATTGTCCCAGGAACAGAGTCATTCGGGATCTGGCCTTGGACCTGCTCCATGGGTCTTGGCGGGTCAGGTTCAGTCTGTCAGTCTGTAAAGTTGTGTCAATGCTCAAAGTAATAACCAAAAATGATTATATTCATAAGGGGTTGTCCAAGAAAAAGAAAATATTTCTAGTTCAAAAGAAAACAGGAAAAAGGGCATGAAAATAATTAGCAAACAAAAAATCTAACTATAGTTCATGTCATGCCTGTGTTGTCAATCTACATGACTAACCCTTTTTTTTTTTTTTTTTTTTTAATACCAAATAAATGGGGTGTTCAAGATAAAAAAAACTGCTTCTCTAGCAGCAGTGTTCCTGCTACAACTCAGACATACAGTAATCAACTCACACAGAGATATCATACAATTATGTATACTGCCTATGGCAAGTATTTTCAGAAAAGCATATTGCTTTAGGCTCCAGAGATCATATATTTTCTGAAACCGTTATTCAAATAAGCATCTGGAAATAAAGAATATGGAACTCACTTAGAGGATTAATTTGATCTGTCAACATAAGACCAAAAACATTTGCATAATAAATCTTACTGAATTACTAAATTACTTTGTAAGTTAATGAATGAGGATAAGTATACTATATATGTTGTCCTGGCATTTTATACTGAAGGACCTAGATGTTCAACTTGAGATTTCTATGAAGCTATTAAACTCAGTAATGGATAAACCTGCCCTTGTTCAAAACGTTAGAACATTTAGGGGCCCATGGAATATAGAGCAGCTAAAAAATAGCAATGAAATCACTCAGTCTTCCTGAGTGGTGATTATTTTGTAAAATAAAATTAAAATTAAGACCATGACAAAAAGCTCTGGGGCACATTAAAGGCACCCTATGACAATATTACAGAACATATCCTGAGGAATAGAATGTGCTTTCAAGCTGTGTAAAGTAAGCACAGAAGGGGTGGAGAAATGATTGATGTCCATCAATAATGACAAGCCACCTGATATTGACAGCTAAAGTAGCTAAAGTAGGCTATCAGAATAACTGTCAGTAATAACATATTACTCACAAAATCTAATCATTTTACTTGACGTTTAATAATCGCACAAATAATTTGGAACAATTTCATTGGGTTGCTGGTATTGACCACAACAATTTAATGTCTGCCTGGCCTTTAGGCTTCATAATCAAAAGTTGCACTGGGCAGATATAACAAATATTTTTAATTATCAAATAACTGACACATTTAATAATGTGTATATTTCAGAATAGAATATAGTGGAAATAGCCGATCCACAAGATTGTAAGCTTGTAGATTTGCCATTTTCACCACTCCTCCTGAAAAGCAAAAATGTTATCAGGGAAAAATTAGATTAGCTCAGTTAGTAATTGTGACAGGCTCAGCTCCAATAGGCTATTCCATGTTTCTAATCTAAGCCTTAAGGTCAATTCCTGCCCAAATAATTTGGAAAAAGTCAAAGTGATTTCACTGCCCAGCAAGGCTAAGACTGCCTTTACTGGCTCCAATAATAGCCCTATAAACAGGCCTTTTCTTAATACATTCTTAGAAAAACTGTTGATTCAAAATAGAGCCAATAGGCTCCCCCATCAATGGTCATATACAACCAGTGTCAGAGAGATGCATGCCAGGTTCTCCTAGACAACAGTCACGGAGAGGCCGACATCATCACTTCCCATCCCCTTAACAAGTGTCAAGACATACCACAAGAGCTAATTTTCTAGTCCCTAAATTTAGAACACAGTTCAATGCAAGGTACAACGCTGTATCAGACCATGATTGCATGGAATGCACTGTCAGAACTGATGGTAACATTTTAAACAAAATCAAACTATAAGGTACCACTTAAGTGTGAGTTAAGACCCCTTCTCTTATGAGAGGAAAACAGACCTTTTGGGTCTGACCTCTATCATTTCTGTGAGTGTTTCCTGAACAGAGAGGCTCACAAGCACCCACACATGCAGAGTCTCCAAAATAACTATGTGTTATACCCCACCGATAATTTTTAGCATCTCTCTGGGGAGATCTATTAAATATATCAGATAAATCATATATTCTTCCTGCACAACGTCTTATGTAACATACACATAAACAATTTCTAAACAACTCAAGGGGCTTAGAATTTACTAAGCCAACAATAGAACGAGATAGGTCGTCCAATTATTATAATGTTCCTCATGTATGGTTACTCAGTCTTACTGGAAACCAATCATACATGTAGCTAAGATAACATGAGTGACGTTGTCTTAAACATCTACGTTTATCTCTCCCTCTCTGGCTCATATGAAGCCAGCTTACAGGGTCAGATTACACCATTGTTTTTTTGTTTTTTTTTTAATAGTTTCTTACTATTTCTCTGCTTGCATCCTACTGAGGCATCTAGCCTCCCCCTATTTTTGTCCCCCGGAAAGTAAAAAAGAATCCACACGGCTTTGTGAGGTATGTAAATAGTGTTCACAAGTGTCAGCTTTAATTTTCCTAGAGTGTGTGCCCCCAAAACAGAGGGTGTTGGTCCAAAAAATGTGAATTTTTGTGGTCCAAAATTCTCATTTTTATTTATCCCTTTAATTCACACTTTACCTTTTATATATTTTTAACAAATTCAATGTCATTTGTTTTAGTGCTTCATCCCAACATGGGAGCATTTTACATAGTTGTAATGTCTGCACTAAACTTAAAGTGCTTTCCCACTTGTGCCTTTGCACAGTATTCTGAATTATTCAGAAAAGGTTATTATTAAACCCATCCCCCCATCATACACATGCTGACATCCTGATCCCACTGGTGTTGTAAGTGTGTTCTAAGTGTAGGTATTAGGACCTGATTATCCGCCAAAAACCTGCAGATCTTATGTCCCACACTACCTAAACCTTTGTGCACCTTAGTGACCACTAGATCGGCTTGCTCTAGGGGCACCTTGGTGAGTGCATTTTGTCCCGTCAATATTCCCGTAGGAATACCCGGGAGAACTTTGCCATAGTAGGCCTGGCAGGGGCCATAACATACTTCTATATACATGGAACATTCTATACACACTGTTCTATGTCATTTTATACACTTTAATCTAGTCACAGTACTTAAAACAGCTTCAAGCTTCTCTTTATCTTGAAGGTCAGATTTCTCTACTTGCTCCTTAATTAGGGGTTTTATTACTTTCAATAGTAAGAGAATAGGTTTCGGCATAAGCGGGCACCTCCCTATAACGGGAGAAAGCCTGCGTCTAACTCTTCTTCCTGTATGGAGCCAAATTCGGTCTCTACCTCCTCGGCCCCATCATAGGTTTCCCGTCAGCCATGTGCACGGTTCTTCCTTATCCTATATATATAGGGTTTTCTATACACACATATAAATCCGTCTTAATACACGTACATTGTATGGTTACGCATACATATACTCCATGCATTTATTTCCCCTATAAATACACGCTTAGGTTTCCCCGTCAACCATGTGCACGGTTCTCCCTAAATATATATGTACATATATAGACAGAGGCGGTCTGCCCACATACACACATATATCTGCAAAAATAAAAAATATTTTTGTCAGGGTTTATGCCTTTCATGCAAACAGTATGCAATCGTCCTGTGGTCCCTAGATCTAATCTCGTTGAGTGATCAGTTCAACTCGATCGTCACCTTGTTCCAGATCACGGAGCGGATACAGTGGTGCAGGACGGGGGAGCTAGCCACAATTAAACTCTTAGGGCTATACTCACCAAGCTTTTATTTCAACAACCTAGGTATCTGACACACCTATGGGCAATAACACATTTATTTTCACTATTTCTACTCAAGCGCAAAACCTCGTTTTGAGTATGATTTTCGGTCCAATTTGGTCCAGTTTTAAACACTACCAACTATGTTTTCCTCCCGTTTTAAACAGGCAATTTCCTCTCCAATAAGAGGAGCGGCTGGATTTTTAGGGGAGTTCTACTAGCCTTAGTTGTTTGTAGGTACTGTTCCTGACAATTGAACTGAGCAAAAGTTGCAGCATTTCTCAATTTAAGCCACTGTCATCTCCGCGGATGAATCACATAACAGTGTGCCACTCCTTTTGGCAAATTTCAATGTGTTACCTCAGCTTGAATTTCGCTGGTTACTCTTGACACTTCTTTCAGTACTTATTCCCATCTCAACGGGGGTTCGAAGTTTAACAGGATAAGCAGCCTATCTGATACAACACTATAGAACAATAAAATGTTTAGTGGTTAGACTCGGCAGTACTCTTTCCTGCCACCACGCTGGGCGCCATATTAACCATTCCAGACCACGACTGGAGCGGTGTACAACACAGATAGGAGGTCCCCTTCACTCAGGGACCTTTTAAACAAGCAACACACAGAAGTGTAGAAAACTGTATATTTACTTGCGGCGACGCGAGAACTACCTTTTCTCCGCCATGGTGAACTCAGAACAAACTCGACCGTGTTAGCAGGCCCTTGGCCTCCGGGGAAATGGCGGCTAAATTTTGATCTAAGTCTGGTCACCATCCGTAAGCTCTTTAATAACTCGATCCACTATCACAATACCCAGTCCCCGACTTAAGACAACACTGTGGATATGAGGATAACTGTGTTATAAGAAAGACAGGGGGCAGAGGGGCCCCCTACACTTACTGGCCAACTTCAACAGAAAATCAACTTGACCTTCACTCAGTCAAAAGGCACTATTGAAACAACCTATCCTACTCCTCTGACTAGAGAAATGCACTGAAACTCATGCGTTACACCAACCCACCATCCCCATGGCCTGCTACCCAGACCTTCACTCACTCTTAAGTACAGTCACACACAGGGATAATGAGTCAACACATGCAAACCATCTCACTCTTTAAGCCACCTTGCCAACTCTCAGCACATTGTCATAGCACACAGTCACCGCAATACACCTAAATGCTTAAAATTCATCGCATACAAAACATTGCACTCCTAAAACATTTGCTCAATACATCACTCCGCCCAGCTTTGCATCAAACGTTGGCATCAACTTTAGCATCAGTTACAAATCTCTACCTGTATGGGGTGTGTATAGAATGTGTATGTATGTTGCCGTAGTGTGGAGTTCTCATACTCACCGAGGGCTTGGTGGTGTCCTTCAGAAGAAACCCCTAGTCTGATTATCTTTATAACACTAACTCAGAAAATGAGGCTTTTTGAAATATTAAAAGCTTCCCTTTATTTGCTCAGTTCATAGTGGGATTACAGATGTGTATTTAACAATACAAAATACAAAATACAAAATACCAATAGAAATGAAATCTAGTAATGTTTCATGTCTGTCTGGTTTCCAAATGCCTTAATTTAGGCTTGTCCTAAACTAATTTATAATTTAGATTAAAAAGAGGAGGTTCCATTTAGATCTCATTCAGCCTGAAATACAGGCTAGTCTAAATTTGGTAATTCCAAGAATGTCGTTAAAGTAGCACTAAATAGGTTTAATCTCAAAATAAAGAAATTTACCCTTTTTAATTTAATTAATTTGTTACCTTCCTCCACGTGGAGCCAAGACTGCTTAACATCTGAGCAAGGTGCAAGAGAAGAAGCCCCAAAAACCTAAGAGCCCCAAAGGGCCCCCAACAGCCGTCCAAAACCTCCCAGGTCTCCCTCAGCCTCTGTCTCCCCAGCCTCTCTAAAAAACCCGCTTGATGCTCTCGTGAGCGCCCCTTTATACGATAGTACGGTCTAAAGGAAGTTCTCCAGACATCAGTGTGTGTATGTGAGTGCACGTAAGTGTGCACGTGGGTGACTTTTCGAAAGTTAAGAAAGTCAGTGTGTGTGTGTATTTGCGTGCACATAGGCGTGCATGCTTTATTCTTAGAAGTCAGACGCTATAGGTGATTCAGAAGTCAGTGTGTCTGCATGTGGGTGTATGTGTGACTTGTCCAACAGCTACCCACACACACAAAAAAACGCTTACTTTGCACCTTGCACGACATTATCAGCATTGCCATATATGGGCATACTGAGGGGTTAAATGTCCTCCGAAATGTTTCTTATACCTGAGCATAATACCAAATGTAACATTTGGTTAAAACTATCAGATCTTGGGTACTCGTTGACCCCACTGATCAGCCATAGATGCAGGCTGTATGTCACGTACGCCGCGAGTGCAGCTCACATACAGGAAATGCACATAAAGGAAATGGAGGCCTCTGCCTGCTGCAAGGCTTCGAGTGCACCTCAGCGGTCATTTCAACCAGTCAATATCATATTCTTTCTTTAGGCAAATCAAGTGATAACATAATTTAAAGCCTATATCCTAAAGTGAGCTGTTCAACATAAATTACGTTCTAATACATCTCCAGATGTTCAACACAGTCTTTGTTGACCTCGTTACATCTGGTTGACAACTTGACCGTGCCAGAGAAGGACAAGAAGGACAAACTCTGGAAACTCCGACCATGGCTGGATTTGTTCAGAGAGAAGTGCCTACAGGTGGTTCCAGAAGAGCATAGAGCATGAGATGATGATTCCATTCAAGGGAAGATTCAGTTCCATCAAGCAGTACATGAGGCAAGCCACACCCCTGGGGCTTCAAAGTGTGGGTCAGAACGGGAATCGGTGGCGTCATCTGTGACTTTGACGTTTACCAAGGGAGCATCGATGGCGTACGAGCAAAATCTGAACATGGCTTGTCAGGGGATGTCGTCATGAAGCTTGCTTCGACACTGCCCAGTGGGCAGAACTACAAGATATGACAATGGTTTAGGTTATTATAGGTTTCTTTACTACATATATTGTACTGATTTTTATTTTGTTGTTCTTTTAATAAAATTGATTTAAAAAATATGGCTTTGGTGTTATTATTCATAATGTATACTGTTCTGAGGCCAAATATTATTCATAATTTATCTGAGGCCAAATAATAAACCATATAAATGAATCATTAAGTTGTTTTAGTGAAGTAATTACACATTTGCCATGTTATCCATAAAAATGGCCTATGGGAAATTTTGCTACCTGATGGACCCAACGTTGCTAAATGTTTTGCATAAAAGCTTATCAAAACATTTTTTTTTTAAGCATTATATTTTCCTCTTCAAAATACTCCTACAAGACCATCTGAAAGGTTTACTTTTTTTTTTTGCAAGTACAAATATATCCGGGTCTTAGAGGGTTAAGTGAAAGTATCAACACTGCAATGTAAAAATACTCTGTCCAGAATTGAAAATGTACTTGAGTAAAAGTACAAAAGTATTGGTAGCAAAATGTACCTTTTCTAAATGTACGAGCAGTGGGCACTATGCGAAATGTCCCATTTCACAAGTTTTCAAATATGTAAAATGTCTAAAAAATCTTTTCGTGTTAGGCAAACGTTTATGGGCCCTTGTGGATGTAGCTTTTTTCACAACATTTCGCAACTTCCCGCAATTTCACCGCAAAAAAATCTGCATATTTCGTCGCAGAATCAAGGATTTTAGCCCGCATAATCAAGAGTTTTAGCCCGCATAATCACCGCGTTTTTCTGGAGGGTCTAATTAGTAAGACATAGTAACAGACAGGCAGTCATTATTGAATGAACAGACAGACATGTAAATAGTCATTAGTAAGACAGCAGACATGCCGTCATCATAATCTGTAGTTAATAATCTAATCCACTAACATGGTTTAATCTCACGTCTCATCATCTCCTCTTACTGGAAAACTCTTAATCCAACACTCTGCAATACATAGTGCTTTATTCACCACCTAGAATCATCCTATTTCAACTGGGGACCCCCCAAAAGAATCATATTTGAACTGGGGACCCCCCAAAATAATCATATTTGAATTGGGGACCCCCCAAAATAATCATATTTGAAGTTACTGGAAACAACCCGACATAATCATATTTGAACTGGGGACCCCTAAAATAATCATATTTGAACTGTTGAAAATTATTTTGGATGCAAATAAAATACTGGACTATTCCATGAATAGCCTAAAATACACGACGATCTCCACCATTCATTGGACGTTGTAAGGTTGCAACATATAAAAAGTGGAGAATTATTTAATTGATACGAGTCGATGCTAATAAGTTCTGCATTAAGAGGCTAAGTGTATGGAGTTACGTTTGTGTCTTTATTAACCAAGCAAAGGAAAAACATTTGAGAGAGAAAAAATATAAACAGAGCAAAGAATAGTTTTGAATGAAAACAAATTAAAATTAAAAGTACATTTTTGTTCCGTTTATATAATTTCCTTTGCTTACAAATTGTCATTTTTTTGCTTTTGCCGTTTTAATTTGTTTTCATTCAAAACTATTCTTTGCTCCGTTTGTATTTTTTCTCTCTCAAATGTTTTTCTTTGGTTAATAAAGACACAAACGTAACTCCATATAAGTGCAGCTGTATTGGATAAGGGAAGTCAGCATTATAATTATTAACCCATTAATACCTGGAACGCATCTGTGTCACTTTAGAATTCTTTAGCTATTCAAAAATAGCAGATATACAATAGCTTGTATATCTGCTATTTTTGAAAAATATTGAGTTTTTTTTTTTTTAACTCTTAGGATTTAGATTTTTTTTAAAGAATCACCTCAGGTGTTAAAGGGTTAAAGCAAAAAAGGGTTTATAAAACCAAAAAAAAAAAAAAAAGTTTAATGTAAAATAAAGTTTTGTACGCGCGCGCACACACACACACACACACACACACACACACACACACACACACACACACACACACACACACACACACACACACACACACACACACACACACACACACACACACACACACACACACACACACACACACACACACACACACACACACACACACACACACACACACACACACACACACACACAGTATGTACATGACCCGTAAACAACTATTTGAAAAGAGGAAATATTTTGGAAACAACTTTATTCAGAAAAACAAAAAACACAAAAAAACAATAGAACTTAACTTGCCTTAACTCAATCAGTGCCAATGACGTCTCCTAAAAAAAACTTTTTTTTTTTCAAAATATTTTTTAAAATGTTTTTTTTGTGTTATTTTTCTTTTTTTATTTGTTACATTAGCACGGTGCTACATTAGCACAGTGCTAAATTAGCACAGTGCTACATTAGCACAGTGCTACATTAGCGGGACCTCCAGAGCAAGAAAGGTTGATGTCAAAAAAAGAAAAATCACATACACATAAAGATTTGGCGGACCCCCTGTAGTAACTCTGAGGACCCTGAGGAAAAAAAGCGTTCTGGTCAAGAGGCTCAAAAGGGCAGGTGCTCTAGCACCACCTTAGAGTCTATCTGTGCACGTCCCTGCTGCTGGTTACCTCTGTGTCTCATTTAGAAACACTTTTATTTGTGTGTTCTTGTTGAGGGCATCGTTTATGTATAACCTTGACGTCGGTGCTTGTTTGTTGGGTTGAAAATGGACGAAGTGCTCCTTTAAGTTCAAGGTGTTTTACCTGCCAGTGAAGATGTGATGATAAACTGTCTGAAAACGTGGACCGGACTGGAACCAGATTAGACTGGTTTTCAGGGCTCAGTATGGACCAGTTTAGACTGGTTTTCTGGGTGTATAGAACCGTTTTAGACTGGTTTTCTGGGTGTATAGAACCGTTTTAGACTGGTTTTCTGGGTGTATAGAACCGGTTTAGACTGGTTTTCTGGGTGTATAGAACCGTTTTAGACTGGTTTGTCGGAGTTCTGGCGTCGGTGCATTTCCATCACCAGTCTCCGGATCTCCTCTCTCTTCTTGCGGACCTGCTGCTGTGGAAACCAGTTCTCCAGGCACACCGGGAGGTCAAAGTGCACCACAGGGTTCTGAGGAGCCAATCAGAATGGAGGGTTTCATGTGAAAATATACATATATTATCACCTCTCAAAGTAAATCATTTATCAATGAAACGAAGAAAAGGCAGGGATACAGGCAGGCAGACAGACAGACAGACAGACAGACAGCTGTCTCACCTTCAGGAATGTCTCCACATATTGCAGCAGGTAGAGGCCGCAGTCGCTGCCGTTGTCCTGCAGGGGGAGCCTGCAGTTTGAGCTCTTCATGCTCTCTGAGGTGAAGAGACGATCGCTCTGCCTGCGCTCTCTCCATTCTACACACAGGTAACTACGCACGCACGCACACACACACACACACACACACACACACACACACACACACACACACACACACACACACACACACACACACACACACACACACACACACACACACACACACACACACACACACACACACACACACGTTATATACGCTGATATACTGTGTGTGTACAGAGCATAACCCACACTGCACATACTTTGGGTGCTCATATCCCCGGACGGGTATGTTCTAATAATATTAATAATAATAATAACATTAATAATATTAATAATAATAGTAATAATAATAATAATAATAATAACATTAATAATATTAATAATAATAATAATAATAATAATAATAATAATAATAATAATAATAATAATAATAAGTGTAATAATAGTAATAATACTTACTCTCGTAGCAGTTTGCAGACGTTTTCATGGCACGACAGTTTGAGTGAATCCATGACCAGAATGCAAGGTCTACACAACAACACACACACATACACAGCATGTAATACACAACAACACACACAGCATGTAATACACACTAAACAACACACACACACACACACACACACACACACACACACACACACACACACACACACACACACACACACACACACACACACACACACACACACACACACACACACACACACACACACACACACACACACACACACACACACACACACACACACACACACACACACACACACGGGCCGGTGCATTCACCGGTGTTAAAGACCGGGTACACATGGAACCACATGGACCCTAAGCGTCCATTTGGTTCCATGTGTACACTCTCAGAGTCACAGACCCGTAAGGGTCCATTTGGTTTCATTGAACAAATGAAAAAATCGTTTGGCGTTGGCCTTCACATGATACACCTCAATGTGAATTCCCTTGTAGGAGACAAGCTAACACAAATCAAGCAGATGTTTTATGATGGTAAGGTTGACATTTTAACTTTCTCTGAAACTAAACTTGATCATACGATAGATGATACTGATATTGAGATTGAAAACTACAAACTTTTCAGAAAAGATAGGAACAGAAACGGGGGCGGCGTATGCATGTATGTACATAAAGACAATGTCTGCATCCTTCGCGAAGACCTGAATGATGCAGACATTGAAGCTGTGTGGGTCGAGATCATTTTTGAAAATGCTAAACCTGTGCTAGTCGGTACCATATACAGACCTCCTAACCAGACTGATTTCTATGATAGACTTGATGAATGTTTAGCTAAAGTGGACAATGAGGAGACAGTACTTCTTGGTGACTTTAACACTGACATGCTCCGTAAGGAAGCGTCAGTGTTTAAGTCATTCAGGGGGTTTTGTAATCGGCACTCACTCCACCAGCTGATCACTCAGCCCACAAGGCTGTGTGTTTCCACTCAAACTATCATAGATCTCATTCTAACAACGGACAAGGACAAAATCCTCAATAGTGGTGTTTCTACCTGTGGCATATCTGATCATAACATGATCTTCTGCACCAGAAAGAAACGTAAACCTAAGACCGGTTACCACCAAACAGTCACGATCAGAGACCTCAAAAACTACAAGAGTGAGGACTTGGATCACAGACTAGATAAACAGGATTGGTCCGACGTACTAAACAGCACACAGGTAGACGAATCTTGGCTTGGTTTCAAAACCAAATTCATTCAAATTTTGGACAGTGTGGCTCCCATGAAAACCATCAGGGTCAAAACCCGCTCGGTTCCATGGATGAATTCGGATATCCTTACTACCATGAAAGTCAGAGACAAAAAGTGTTCTGACTATCATAAAAGTAGGATCAAACTTGCCAAAAGCTTCAACAAAGGTCTCGAATCCCACGTAGCGAAACTCAAAAAAGAGAAAAACATGCTAAGAAACAAGGTTAATGGCATGCTGTTGTTAGCAGAAAAAAGCTACCTCGATGGCAAAATTGAGGAAAATCAAAACAAACCACGTGAGCTCTGGAAGCTATTCAACAACCTACTAGGCTGCAGCAAGAAATTGAAAACCAGGTTTACAAACATAAACCTCAAGGTGAATGACACTCTCATTTCATCCAAACGGGAAGTGAGTAAAATCCTCAACATATTCTTCACGACCGTGGCCTCAGAGTTAGTTGAAAAACTACCCCCTCACTCTGGGAGTCATGGTGGAGAGTATGTTGATTCATTTTACGATAAACAGGGTGTACGCAAAGATGATTTTAAACTCTCCCCTGTGTCAACAGATGAGGTGTTTAAAAAATTGAGTGCTCTCCAACAACACAGAGCCACAGGTCCCGACAACATCCCCGCTAAATTTCTAAAAGACTCAGCCACCTCCATTGCTCCAATCATTACCCACATAATAAACCTCTCCATCATACAGGGACGGGTCCCTAACGACTTCAAAAAAGCAAGAGTGACCCCTCTGTACAAAAAAGGAAACCAATTAGACCCTGGCAACTACCGCCCTATTTCTATTCTTAGCTCCATCTCGCAAGTCATGGAAAAAATAGTCTACGAACAGGTTGATAAGTACCTTGCCGAAAAAAATCTAATTTACGAATTCCAATCTGGTTTCAGAACAAACCACTCCACTGACACATGCCTTCTCTATTTGAACGACTCTATCAAACAAGATGTCGACAAGGGCAAATATTGCGGCATGGTCATGCTGGACCTCCAGAAGGCTTTTGACACCGTTAATCACCCAATTATGATCAATAAGCTCAAAGCAATAGGCTTTGATGACACGTCGGTGAAATGGATGAGATCCTACCTGGAAGGGAGGGAGCAAGTGGTGGAAGTAAACGGCACCCAGTCCCCTCCCCTCCCAGTGACTTGTGGTGTTCCTCAAGGAAGCATACTAGGACCACTACTGTTCCTGATATATGTGAATGATATGTCTTCAGCTTGCGACTGCAAACTGTTCCTGTTCGCAGATGACTCGGCTCTGCTGGTCTCGGACAGGGACAGGCTGCAGGTTGAGAAAACTCTCAGCACTGAACTCAACAAGATCTGCATCTGGCTCTCCGACAACAAACTCTCATTACACCTGGGTAAAACTGAATCCATCCTCTTTGGGTCCAACCCTAACCTTAGAAAGGCTGAGAGTTTCACGATCAAAGTGGGTGAAAATGTTATCACAAGAAAGGAGGAAATTACCTACCTGGGTTCCATCTTGGAGGCAAACCTCTCAGGTGACAAAAACGCTGAAAAGACGATCAAAAAGGTCCACAAAATAACACGGAGGATGTGGAGGCTTGTTCGTAAAGTCAGTAAGAATACTCTGAAGATTCTTGTAGGGGCCCTCATACAAGGTCATTATGATTATGCATGCACTTCATGGTATCACAACACCTCCAAGGCCCTAAAAACAAGGCTCCAAACATCCCAAAACAAACTTGTAAGGCTACTTCTTGGCCTCAATTACAAAACCCATCTAACCCATGACCATTTTGCTAGGATTGGATGGCTTAGGGTTGAGGACAGAGTACAGCAACTTGCTATGGGCCTGGTCTTCAAGATACACCACAACATTGGGATCCCCCTGTATTTGTCAAAATACTTCCAAAATGTTAATCAAGTCCATGATCATAACACCAGAGGCAGCTCCACAAACCATGTTCAACCCAGATTTGGCACAACAAAGGGAATGAACTCTTTCTCATGCTATTCATCTAAAATGTGGAATGCGCTACCAAAAGGAGTAAAGGAGTGCAAAACCCTACTCACTTTCAAAAATGCCCTAAAGATACACCTTCAGGAGGCTGCAATTCAAAAATGGCCCCTGTCCAAGTCCTAACCTACCCCATGTCCTAACCTAACCTACCCCCCCCCCTCTCTCTTTCTTTTTTTGTACATATTTTTCACCCTTCATACCAGTAACCTGTAAACTGATTGTATGACATTCTGTATAGTAGTGTGTATATCTGTCTGTCTCTTATATGTCATCATGATTTGTGTGCGTGGGGATCTCATCTTAAACAAGCTACGTGCTTAACTGAGCTATCCAGTTTAGTAGACCTTGTATTGTGAATTTGTACTTCCATGTACTGTTATGTACTGTCATGTACTGTTCTCATGTCTTACTAAATAAAGTACATCAATCAATCAATCAATGTGTACACTCTCAGAGTTACACACCCGTAAGGGTCCATTTGGAACCCCCTCAAGGAAGTTTGAGGGTCCCTGGGCCACACTTTGAGAAACACCGTCCTATAGATATATTCTAATGGACCCTTTGCTAAGCCCCGCCCCAAAAGCGCCTACTCACTTTCAAAACCTACCCCCCCCCCCTCCTCCTACAAAAACTGTCTATTGTACATATTTATTGCTTTTCATAGCAGTAACCTGTAAGCTGATTGCATGACGTTCTGCATAGTAGTGTGTATATCTGTCTGTTTTATTAACCCTTGAAGCCCTGAAGAAGCATCTGTGTCACTTTTTGATTTGAGCTAAAAAGCATTTTTTTACTCTTTGGCTATTCAAAAAATAGCAGATCTACAAGCTCATAGCGCGGCACCGAGTGCCGCGCTATGAGTTTGTAGATCTGCTATTTTTGAAAAATCGTGAAAATGTGTGCAAATCTTTTAATATATATATATTGTTTTAAAGCGAAACATTTTAACTCGAATCTTTGCTTCCGGGGGTCCCTGGAACATATATTTTTAGATGGGGGTCCGTGGCTAAATATATGTCATTTTGGGGGTCCTTGACATGGAAAAAAGAACCACTGATATTATGGCGACATAAGTTTTTTCAAAAAACTGTTAAATCCCCCAGAAGCAAAGATTTGAGTTACAAATGTTCACTTTTGAAACTCAAATCTCAAGATTTGCAAAAAAATAACAATATTTCTAAAATAGCAGATCTACAAGCTCGTAGCGCGGCACTCGGTGCCGCGCTACGAGCTTGTAGATCTGCTATTTTTTGAATAGCCAAAGAGTAAAAAAATGCTTTTTAGCTCAAATCAAAAAGTGACCCAGATGCTTCTTCAGGGCTTCAAGGGTTAAATGTCATCACGATGTGAGTGCGTGGGATCTCATTTTAAACTAGAAAAAGTGCTCCTCGGAGCACAGGTCTCCGCCAGGTCAGGTACGTTATTGTGGCCTCCTGGTGGCGCTATAATAGGCCAATGTGAAAAGGGTGCCATTTATTCTTAGGTCGTTCACGACAATCGGACACTGCATTCATGATTTGAGGCATTTTGTTCCAAAAATGTGTTTTGCTACATTAGACCTGCTGGTGGCGCTATAACAAGCCAATGTGAAAAAGGGTGGCATTTGTTCCTGGGCCAAGTGGGAATGTCTGTGGAAAATTTAATGGAAATCGCATGCTGCGTTCAAGATTTGAGGCATTTTGTTCTAAACAGACCAATCCTGCAAACTTTGGAAGCCACTGTAAGCCAAATAGGATGGAATATGAAATATCGGACAGATCCATCAGAATCACATGACTATGGAGATGCAGTGTACCAATTTGCGTGTTTTTGGGCAGAATCTGAAGGAATAATTTCCAAAAATGTATTTTACATAAGTCGGCCTCCTGGTGGCGCTGTAAAAAGCAGATGTGAAAAATGCAGTCCAGATGTTTTTCCTTGGCCTCTAAGGAGTGTGCGTGCAAAGTTTCACACAGATCGGTGCAGTTATAGTTGAAAATGCAAATCGGCCAGTTATAGCGCCACCATGAGGCTGATTTGAAAATGTTCAAGTGGCATTTCTTCCTCGGCCTAATGGGAATGTGCGAGTGCAATTTTATGGAAATGGCAAGCTGCGTTCATGATTTGAGGCATTTTGTTCAAACCGGACCAATCCTGCAAATTTTGGAAGCAAACCTTAGCCAATGAGGATGGAATATGGGAAATCGGACAGATCCGGGTTGATCACATGACTATAGAGATACTGTGTACCGATTTGCATGACGTTTAGTTAAAAGCTGTAGAAGTAATGGGAAAAAATGGGTTTCGCACAAATCGGCCTCCTGGTGGCGCTATAACAGGCCCATGTGAAAACTTTGGGGCAGAGGTTCTGAATTGGCATCCAGGGAGTGTGTGTGCACAGTTTCGGAGCGACCGGGCCAACGGTGCCGGAGATTAGCTGGTAACACACAGACAGGACGGACACACACACACACACACACACACACACACACACACACACACACACACACACACACACACACACACACACACACACACACACACACACACACACACACACACACACACACACACACACACACACACACACACACACGGACGGACGGAGGGTAAAACATACTCTCTCGCCAGGCCGAAAGACAATAAGCCAAGTGCTTTTATGAGCGATCCAGTTTAGAGGACCTTGTATTGTGATTTGTACTTCCATGTACTGTTTCCATGTCTTGCTAAATAAAGTATTCACTCGATCAATCAGCGATTGTCCGATGCTAGCTTAGCAACCGTCGGCATAGGTCTGGCAAGCCTCCGTCACCTGTCATTAGCTGTCAATATTATTTCGCCCGCACAATCATTTGCAACACAATAGCAAGAACAGGAATACCACGATTAACGCAACAGTGACTATGAACCAGCAACAGATTCCATGGAACCCAGAAAACGGTCGGAGGGTTCTTTTCCCCCAAGCTGAAATCTGCACTTTAACTGCCAGGCTGCATGGCTGTGTTGTTGAACACATACACAGCTTAACGTCGGGCAAGTTACACGAAGGTGATGTCAATGATACTAATCACCGTAATCGTAACAATATTCAGAATCATAGCGCTGCCTGTTTTCGGATTCCGCACGTTAAAGTATATCAATTCATTTGGTCGTCTATTCATTAACCGCTACTGTTAGTCTTACCCTGCGGTACATGAAAACTCCTGTTACAGTCATGGATCAACTTCAACCTGGTGTTTGCACTTTCTCCATTTACGGTCCGTACATCTATATAAACGGTCCGTACATCTACAGTATATAAACGGTCCGTACATCTATATAAACGGTCACATTTCAAATACATAGTGCTGACCCCATGGCCACTAGATTTTGAAGCTCTTGCTCCTGAAATGATCAATTATTTATAAGGGGAAAAGCCGATAATATCGACCGATAAGGAAGTTATACGGATCGAAGCGATAGTTCTCACCTCTTTAAAGCTGTCTCTCTCTTCCACCCCAACCTGGTACACTCCTAGAAGAAATGATACTCATTACAAAAAAAAGCGGCCTCCTGGTGGCGCTATAACAGGCCAATGTAAAACATTTGAAGCAGAGGTTCTGCTCTGGCATCCAGGGAGTGTGTGTGCACAGTTTCGCTGCGATCAGGCCAACGGTGCCAGAGATTAGCCGTCCACAGACAGAATGACACACGGACGGGGTGCAAAACATACTCTCTCGCCATGCCTTTCACCTGGCGGAGACAATAATAACTAGAAAAAGTGCTCCTCGGAGCACAGGTCTCCGCCAGGTCAGGTACGTTATTCTGGCCTCCTGGTGGCGCTATAATAGGCCAATGTGAAAATGGTGGCATTTATTCTTAGGGTCTTTCACGGCAATCAGACAAAATTACACCTGCTGGTGGCGCTATAACAGGCCAATGTTAAAAGGGTGGCATTTCTTCCTCGGCCTAGTGGGAATGTGCGTGTGAAATTTCACGGAAATCGCAAGCTGCGTGCATAGCTTGAGGCTTTTTGTTCAAAACGGACCAATCCTGCAAACTTTGGAAGCCAACCATAGGCGATGAGGATGGAATATGGGAAATCGGACAGATCCGTGTTGATCACATGACTATAGAGATACTGTGTACCGATCTGCATGACGTTTGGATAAAATCTGTAGGAGTAATGTAAAAAAAAATGTTTTGCACAAATCGGCCTCCTGGTGGCGCTATAACAGGCCCATGTGAAAAAATTGGGGCAGATGTTCTGAATTACCATCCAGGGAGTGGGTGTGCACAGTTTAGGAGCGACCGGGCCAACGGTGTCGGAGATTAGCTGGTAACACACACGGACGGACGGACGGACGGACACACAGGCGGACGGACGGAGGGTAAAACATACTCTCTCGCCATGCCTTTCGGCCTGGCGGAGACAATAATAATAATAATAATTCTTACTGGGGGCGTGGTGATAGACTGTTGTCCTCTGGCTCTCAGACCTGCAACACAAAACAAAAACATAAAAACTCATTTAAACTTCCTAATCTTTCACTTTAATTTATAGTCATTTTGTTATTATTTTTGCTGTGTTCTGAGTATCTGTTTCCAACAAGATGGATGTTTGTTTTTTTTAGTCCTTTGTATTGAACTCAAATGTGAAAACTTTTTACAATGTGTTTCCCTTTGCTGAATGTTTCGTCTTCAACAGGGGACTGGGACGGGATATTGATTTGAAGTCATACGTCTAATACTACCTCAAATCAATAATGATATTTAAAAAAAGACATTTCCGTTTCAATATTTTTATTAGACAAAAAAAAAAGTAGACAATCCACCACGAGTATGACAGGACAGAGGGCACAACACGGCCCAACATAATACAATACAATAAAGACAAAAACACACAAGAGAAAAACAAATCCTAAAAGACTTCACACCGAATACATTATATAACTAGAAAAAGTGCTCCTCGGAGCACAGGTCTCCGCCAGTACTGTTCCTGATTAATCCTGTCTTACCTCACTTCAAAAGATATAAAATGATCTTTTGAAGTGACACACCTATTTATAGTAGGTCTCTATTTCGTCATGCGTCTCGCTAGCCAATCAAAGCACACCCTTTCAACATATTGTCACGTGTCACGTGATGCTTGACCATTGTTAGCTCGGTGGACACACGGAAGGACGAGAACGAAAACATAGTCTCCTGGCGGAGACAATAATCATCGCATTATTGCTGCCAACACCTCAACTCTACACCGCAACTCTACACCTCAACTCTACACCTCAACTCTACACCTCAACTCTACACCGCAACTCTACACCTCGACTCTACACCTCGACTCTACACCTCGACTCTACACCTCGACTCTACACCTCGACTCTAAACCTCAACTCTACACCTCAACTCTACACCTCGACTCTACACCTCGACTCTAAACCTCGACTCTAAACCTCAACTCTACACCTCAACTCTACACCTCGACTCTACACCTCAACTCTACACCGCAACTCTACACCTCAACTCTACACCTCAACTCTACACCGCAACTCTACACCTCAACTCTACACCTCGACTCTACACCTCGACTCTAAACCTCAACTCTACACCTCAACTCTACACCTCGACTCTACACCGCAACTGTACCATGTGTATCCATCCCCTGCCTCCCACTTAATATGGCAACTAGCTGACATCCTCCGCCACTCCAATAGGGCGTCGCAGTTCCCCCCCACTTCCTGGTGCCACTGCAAAATACTCAATGCATTTTTCCCATTGACTTTTCCCAAAATATTTATATCAATTAATTTAAGCCTAGAATCAAGCCATCCAGGATCCTGGTGAATCATGACCATAAAACGTTTGATTCTGTGAAAAAACTTTTTTGAAAACGGCAAAACAAAGGGTATTTATTAAATGTAGTATATCATATCATTAAATATAAAATAAAATAAAAATCACAGAAAAAAAGGTTTTATGGTCATGATTCAGTGGCACTTTAACACCTAGGACATAGAGGAGAGCCTAGAGGGATCATATTTAGAAAGGTCGAATTTGGATCCTTTTTGATCCAGTCGACTATATATCTTACTTGGGACACCATGTGACAGTATAAGAGATTTGGTAAGGCTAAACCCTCTTTTAAGGTGGACAGCTGTAGTTTCTGGAGTTTTAAGTCTGGCACGTTTTTTTCTGCCAGATAAATTTAGAAATCAAAGCATGTTATGTGTTGAAAAACTCGATGGGTATGAAATGAGGTGACATCTGCATCTCATACAGCAACATTAATTTTTATACTTGCTATGCGTCCAAGTAATGAAACTGGAAGGGGTGTCCACCTTTCCACATCTCTTTTAATGCTTTCAAAAACTGGAGTCACTGGCCCTCATTTATCAACGCGGTGCAGCCCAAATAATGAGCGTACGGCGAGATCACCGCACCTTTCGGCATTTATCAATATATCCTGACGTGGGCTTTATCCTACTTTATGCTGAGATCTCACGTCTGGTCGAGACCAGTTGTTGACGTTGGCTGCACCCGTTTATTCCATTCTAGACCTGCGGAGCAGCATTGTCTGACGGTCTGACAGGCATCTGGACACATAATCCACTCCTAAATGTGTATATCTACACTAATAAATAATCGCTGTGAAAATATATCATTTTATAAAGTAATTTAAACAAACTGCTTTAACAGTCATTCGGTTAAGCTTGCACATCTGCATGGCTGCATTGGCTATTTGAAAATAGCAGATCTACAAGCTCACAACGGGTCGCATTGCGATGCGTTGTGAGCTTGTAGATCTGCTATTTTCATCGCAGCAGCGCAGCAGTGCTTCTGCGAGAGAATTTTCGGGAGCCCCGACCATCTTTTCACTGACAGTGAGGTCTACAAACTTACAGTAGCTTGTCCTATGGTATGGAGTTATGTCATAGAGAGTTATGTAGGCTACACAACCTGGCTGGGTTAAGGATATAAACCCGACGCTCCAATATTAACGTGGTGGCACGGAATCACTGCATTCCGCCCGAGTCTCATGTACCGCTACGCTACGGACACGGACATGAAAGACAAAGTCGGCGCGCGCGCGCGCGCGCGCGCGCGTGCGTGCGTGCGTGCGTGCGTGCGTGCGTGCGTGCGTGCGTGCGTGCGTGCGTGCGTGCGTGTGTGTGTGTGTGTGAGAGAGAGAGCGAGAGAGCGAGAGAGCGAGAGAGAGGCGTGTGCGTGTGCGGCGAGGCCAGCGGGGGGGAACTGTTTCTTATTGGCATTTCATGTCTTTGGTTGTATTCTGGTTCGTCTTCATGTCGTAAAATCGGGGCGTTTTGAGAATATTTAAGGGCGTGTTATTTAAATGACGCTCGGTTTCAGCCGTGACATTTATCAACGCTGGGACCAAGTGTACGCTCGGATCGGCTGTGTAGGATGCGTTGATAAATGTGACTTCGACGTTGGTGTACGGCCGGTTTATACGCTGCGTTGATAAATGAGGGCCACTATGTCTATGAATTGAATACCAAGGCCCTCATTGGAAACAAGTCCGCAAGGACTTTTATGAACGGACCTGTTAGACAAAGTATTTGAAATGTAACTGTGCTGTTTTACATTTTTTGCCTAAAAAAAATATTCAATCAATCAAAAAAATCATTTTAATCATATTTTTGGAAGCAATAAACACACCAAGGTATTTAAAAACATTAAAGGACGACTTCACCACTTTTCAACATATCTTCATATAATAGGTAGTCACTAATGCTCATGATAAAAATGGTACAATTTTTTTCTAATCAGTCTGTGTCTCAGAGGAGGGCTGTAGTTGACAGTTCAGAAACCCGTCTACCAGTGACATCATCGATGGGGAATCCAAGCTAATAGAAACTGCGGGCTTTGTATTCCTGGAAAGTTGCAACGCAATAATAGATCCCATTGTTCTCGCCTTAATAAAAATCTGAATTAAAAAATTGTAATCTTTTGGGGGGAAAAAAAAATCCTGCCTAACGATGATGTCACTGGTAGACGGGTTTCTGGACTGTCCACAGCCCTCCTATGAGACACAGACCAAGTAGAACATTTTTTTTTATCATTTTATCATGAGCATTAGTGAGGACCTATTATATGAAGATATGTTGAAAAGTGGTGAAGTCGTCCTTTAAGCGATGTTTGAAAGAGGAGCTGTCTTGACTTAGGAGAACCGCAGCGTACCTCTTGTGAGCCGTGGTCTCTTCACCTCCTTCTGCTCCTCGTGGGGCGTCGACGACATGCAGGAGCTTGTTTCCTCCAGGTGACCCTTGACCAGCCCTGGAAAACACACCATCACCAGGTACCAGTGGGACCTGAGGAACATTAGAGGAACATTAGAGGAACATTAGAGGAACATTAGAGGAACATTAGGGGAACATTAGAGGAACATTAGGAGAACATTAGAGGACCCCGGAGGGGTCCGCCATGTTCCAGGGGGGTCCCCGGGGGTTCCAACACTCCCAGGATGTCCGCGGCCCACCAGGGGGTCCGCGGACCCCCACGTAAAAAAATAAATATATACATTTTTTTCAATTTTTTTTAAAACTTTTGGACAGTTATATCCCACTATTTTGCCACCCCAAAATAAGCGCGCCCTCACAGCCCTAGAGCCCCGCGCAGCGGCTGGGGTCTCGGGGGGCAAAGCCCCCCGAGACTCTAGTTACATTACATTACATTACATTACATTACATTACAGTCATTTAGCACAGTGGTTCTCAAACTTTTTCGTGCCAAGGACCCCCATTTGAAAAGATAAGCCAGGGAACCCCCCATAATAGAAGATTTTTTACGGCTCTCTAACAGTGATTCTCAACCATTTTAATTTCAAGGACCCCCCCAGTTTGACATGCATTAGGGCTACGGACCCCCCATTTAATGGCATGTATGTCTCTGGGACCCCCTAATTCATATTGTAAATTTGTACACTCTCAGAGTTACAGACCCATAAGGGTCCATTTGGTTCCATTTGTACACTCTCAGAGTTAGAGACCCATAAGGGTCCATTTTGTTCCATTTGTACACTCTCAGAGTTACAGACCCATAAGGGTCCATTTTGTTCCATTTGTACACTCTCAGAGTTACAGACCCATAAGGGTCCATTTGGTCCCTGTCCATCATTTAGCTGGGGACCCCCTGGAACCCCCTCAAGTACCCCTGGGGGCCCCCGGACCCCACTTTGAGAACCAATGATTTAGCAGACACTTTTTATCCAAAGATAAACATGCACAATAAGTGCATTCAACACACAGTAGGTATAGGGAACAGAACTACTAAATCACCAGAAGTCTGAAACATTCTCCTCTAAAACAAGCAACTAAGAGCATACCTAGCGCTAAGGTAAGAGTGACATATATATCAGCTCCCTACTGTCTTAACCCATTGAGACCTGAATAGGGATGGAGCTCGTTAATTTTTATTGATAATGAGCACCTTATCAAGCCTGCTTATCGAACCGAGCTTTTATCGAGCCCACTATCGATCTTTTTCTATTATTAAGAAAAAAGACGTGAGGCGAAAAATTCTGAACAGAACCGGTATCTTTTTTTATTGGCCAGTTGTGACAGTGAGTTTGTGGCTGACCACTATCTAAAATTAAATGAAGATGACAAAAGTAAAAAATATTTTTGCCTATCATTAAAACAACCATTCATATAATGTGCAATAAGTGTTAAATGGCTTTATATTATGAATAGTACTGTAATAATTACTATAAAATCTCCATGTCTCTTCAACTTTTTATAAACAAAAAATGCATAGTTATTTTTTCTATTCTTTTTTCTTTGTTTTAACCAAAATATATCACTTGCACTACATTTTACTAGGGCCTTCAAATACAGTACTTTTCTAACAGACAGAAGGCAAGTGACCTTTTTACTTTTGGAAAATAATATTGAAGAAACGGTTAATGTGTGTACTGTCACTTTAAAAGCGCAATGTATACTTCATCGTACGACGGTGTCACACACCAAACATGGCCGATCTCCAAGCTCACACTGCGTCTGTTCGCACCACGTTGTGAGCTTGTAGATCTGCCATTTTCGGCAACGATAGACTGAGGGACGGACACGCTCCGGGCAGCGCTGTTTGGCACAACTTGCAGGTATCAATACACTTTTAGACCAACATGTTTGTGCCAGCGTGGGTGATTAGATTTATTTCTTGATCGCCTCTTGTTTTGATAGTTTAGACATGACGTCATGGGCCGCTACACTCGATAACAGGCTCGACAAGCCTAAAGCTTATCGAAAACCGGGTCTCGATAAATTCATGCCCGGGTATATAATGGACCCGGTTTTCGAGCTCCATCCCTAGACCTGAAGCCGATTCTAGATGTCTCCTAAATCTCAACTTTTCTGAAAAACGTACGTTTCTATATCAGTGGTGCTCAATCTTTTTCATGTCAAGGACCCCCAAAATGATATGTATTTGGCTGCGGACCCCCATCAAAATATGTTGTTCCAGGGACCCCCCAGAAGCAAAGATTTGAGTTAAAAATGTTCGCGTTAAAAATATATGTATTCAAAGATTTGCACACATTTTCAAGATTCTTCAAAAATAGCAGATCTACAAGCTCGTAGATCTGCTATTTTTGAATAGCCCAAAGTGTAAAATAATGCTTTTTAGCTCAAATATCGATATCGTATCGAAGTTGTGAGCCAAATATCGTATCGTATCGTTTGGTGAAATTAGTGTATCGGCACACCCCTAATGTCCATGTTTTCACCCGGGATTGTTGGTGGGTACAGTGTAGAGAGGAGAGAGGAGAGAGAGAAGGATTGTTGGTGGGTACAGTGTAGAGAGGAGAGAGGAGAGAGAGAAGGATTGTTGGTGGGTACAGTGTAGAGAGGAGAGAGGATTGTTGGTGGGTACAGTGTAGAGAGGAGAGAGGATTGTTGGTGGGTACAGTGTAGAGAGGAGAGAGGATTGTTGGTGGGTACAGTGTAGAGAGGAGAGAGGAGAGAGAGAAGGATTGTTGGTGGGTACAGTGTAGAGAGGAGAGAGAGAAGGGTCGGGCCTTACTCTTGATTGACAGGCACAAACAGGAAGTCCTTGTCGAAGATGTCGACGTTTCGAGTCCAAGTCTTCACCCTCTGATGTCTGCTGACTCTGTCCCTGCACACACACACACACACACACACACACACACACACACACACACACACACACACACACACACACACACACACACACACACACACACACACACACACACACACACACACACACACACACACACACACACACACACACACACACACACACGTCTGAGACAACAGTCTGTAAGAACTATTAAAAACATTTAATGGTTTATGGTGTTCTTACAGAGGTTGAGGTTCCTCTTCAGTGGTTCTAAAGGTTCTAAAGGTCTTAAAGGTTCTAAAGGGTTGAGGTTCCTCTTCAGTGGTTCTAAAGGTGTTAAAGGTTCTAAAGGTGTTAAAGGTTCTAAAGGGTTTAAATGTTCTAAAGGTGTTACAGGTTCTAAAGGTCTTAAAGGTTCTAAAGGGTTTCTTAGAGAGGTTGATGTTCCTCTTCAGTGGTTCTAAAGGTGTTAAAGGTTCTAAAGGGTTTAAAGGTTCTAAAGGTTCCAAAGGGTTTCATACAGAGGTTGAGGTTCCTCTTCAGTGGTTCTAAAGGTGTTAAAGGTTGTAAAGGGTTTAAAGGTTCTAAAGGTTCTAAAGGGTTTCTTACATAGGTTGAGGTTCCTCTTCAGCGGTCAGCTGTCTGTAGAAGAAGCTGCTGAACACGTGACAACGTTCAGACATGATCTCTGAACACTCCAACAACAAGTACCTGATGATGTAATATATAATGAGTTAATTAACATACAATTAACACGTCATTAACATACTTGAGGTAGAAGCCAATTATATATAATGAGTTAATTAACATATAATTAACATGTCATTAACATCCTTGAGGTAGAAGTCAATTATATGTAATGAGTTAATTAACATATAATTAACATGTCATTAACATACTTGATGTAGAAGCCAATTATATATAATGAGTTAATTAACATATAATTAACATGTCATTAACATCCTTGAGGTAGAAGTCAATTATATATAATGAGTTAATTAACATATAATTAACATGTCATTAACACACTTGATGTATACGTCAATTATATATAATGAGTTAATTAACATATCATTAACATGTCATTAACATACTTGAGGTAGAAGTCGATGATGATGTCGTTGAGGAACTCCCCTTCATCCAGACAGCAGAGGTCCTCTGTTGTCACGGCGATACGACCTTTACCTGGGGTCAAGGGATAGTGGATCAACCTACACACACACACACACACACACACACACACACACACACACACACACAGACACACACACCGACACACACACCGACACACACACCGACACACACACACACACACACACACACACACACACACACACACACACACACACACACACACACACACACACACACACACACACACACACACACACACACACACACACACACACACGCACACACACGCACGTAAGTAAAAAATCACACCTGTGTGAAGGTAGCGGCGCCTTTGATACATTTTGTCATCAATAAGTGTTTATAATGTGTTTATAGCCACGTGTCACGTGAAGCTTGACCAATCACTTTGTTGACGTGTCTGACCAATCAGAACGTTGACGCAAAAGCCAGGTATAGGGGGCTAGTAATCCGCTCTATACCGGCTAGCGCCGCTAAAAAGAAAGTACACAGGAGCTGAGATACAGCCTTTTTAACACATCGGGTGCCAGAGGTTTATTAAAATATTATACGTTCAGTGCCTGCATTTCTTCCATCCACTTACGTTGATACGTTTCGTGCTGTAGAAGCCCCCCCGACGCGGACGCGCACATAAACAAAGCGTGCGAGACGGCGGAGGGTCCCCGACTAACGCCCGGAACAATAATATTTTTCTAACGCGATCCTCCATCGCAGAGTGAGATCGCCGATCGAAAACGTCTCGCTTTCCACCACGTTAAAAAAGAAATGGAGATATTAAGCTTTTAGTCAAGGAGTTAACGTTGGAGAGGCCCGACCGGAAGGATTTTTTGACACGGATCCACATCCGGCCTCTCCTTCTCAGAGAACTCCTCGGATGATCCCAAAGTTTCGTTAGAGTGCCCCCCCACGTGGGCCCCCCACGTATAAAAATAAAATGAGGCAAAAAAAAAACGGTCCGGACCGCTTATGGCACACGACGTGTTAAGTAATAAGTTAACAAAGAAGTGAATGGAACAGCACGTCTACAGATCATGATATCTTGTCTAAACAAAAAACAAAAAACCCTAAAAAACCTTAAAACCCCCCAAAAAAACTAAAAACCCTAAAAACCCTAAAAAAAAAAACTTTCGCAGATGAGTGAGGCTGGGACCGAGGTTATTAAAACCCACTAAAAAAACTAGAACACATAAAAACCCTAAAAACCCTTAAAAACCTAAAAAACCTAAAAAACCTAAAAAAAACTAAAACCCCTTAAAACCCTTAAAACCCTAAAAACTCTAAAAACCCTAAAAACCCTAAAAACCCTAAAAAAAAAACTAAAAACCCTAAACACCCCTTAAAACCCTAAGGCCTGTCGTACTACTACTTTACCTGGTGCTGGTAGTGGGACATAACGCTGCCCTGCTCCTGAGTCTGGAACTGACCTAGAGAGACAGACAGACAGACAGACAGACAGACAGACAGACAGACAGACAGACAGACAGACAGACAGACAGAATCAGATGATAACATGTGTTAATACAGTGGAACTAGAGTAGCGTGCTGCTGTGCTGTGTAATAACGCTGCTCTGCCCTCTAGTGTCTCAGCTCTGAACTTCATTCTAATGTGGCATGTACACTACACCAGTGGTTCTCAAACTTTTTCATGTCAAGGACCCCCAAATGGACACTTATTAGCCCGCGGACCCCCATTTGAAAAGATAATCCAGGGACCCCGATAACAGAAGATTTTTACGGCTCTCTAGCAGTGATTTCAACCATTTTAATTTCAAGGACCCCCAGTTTGACATGCATTAGGGCTACGGACCCCCATTTAATGGCATTTATACCTCTGGGACCCCAATTCACATTATAAAATCAATGTTAATTTAACTCTGAGAGTGTACAAATGGAACCAAATGGACCCTAACGGGTCCATTTGGTTCCATTTGTACACTCTCAGAGTTAAGTTACAGACCCATAAGGGTCCATTTGGTTCCTAACTACCATTTAGCTGGGGACCCCCTGGAACTCCCTCAAGGACCCCTGGGGGTCCCCGGACCCCACTTTGAGAACCAATGCACTGCACTGTATGTACTGTCAATGATTACCGACACGTCTCATGTCCATGTCTAAACACAGGCTGAGACAGTGTTGTGAATATTATACGATGCTCTTTCCTCTAACTAACTTTTCTTTACCTAACAATATCAGGGGTATTCAACTAGATTAGGCAAGGGGCCACAACTGTAAAATAATTTGGAGTTGGGGGCCACACAGTGTGCGCACACAATTTGAATTTTTTCGGGTCTAATTCGGGTCTAATTCGGGTCTAAGTCGGTCTAATTCGGGTCTAATTCGGGTCTAATTCGGTCTAATTCGGGTCTAATTCGGGTCTAATTCGGGTCTAATTCGGTCTAATTCGGTGTAATTCGGTCTAATTCGGGTCTATTTGACCAATATAAATCAACCTTTTTTTCGGGTCTAATTCGGTTCTATTTAAGGTTCTAAGTTAAGTTCCAATGAAAGATGGCCTTTCAAGAACTAATGAAGGGTAAATAATTTGTACTGTTTTAACTTTGATAACATAAAAACAAACATATATTTACATAAATAATAATTATGAAAATGTTTTTTTTTTGGGAATATGGCCAGGGGCCACAAGGAAAGCTCCTCGCGGGCCGCACGTGGCCCGCGGGCCGCCAGTTGAATATCTATGACTCCTCGTATGCAGTTTCACATCACTGACATAATGAACAAGTAATTGGCTTTCTTTATGTTAGGGGCGTGCAACCTGTCCTGGATGGAAGTGCTGAGGTGCAGTGCTTCTTAACCTTATTTCCTGTCCCCTTTGTCACCCTAACGTTTCTTGGTAAAACGCTAGCCTAGAACTGTTTACATGTTTGTTCCCCGTGTTTTGACCTAAAGAGGCTCATCCCGTACGGGACGTCACTTGTCCCGGGTAAAGGGAAGATGCATTGTAAAATATATATTTTTCTGTGCGTGCGCCAGGCACTTCATCTGTTATTTTCTTTTTGCATTTTGGACAAAATAGCCAATTGTACATCGAGGTGCCCAGATGCCCAGATCCCTAGTGCCCACCTATCCTGTATCCGATTTAAACATGCTTGTAGAACATTTCACATTTAAGGCCTCATTTGAACAATTGCTATAAAACCTGTGGATGTCATTATGGCATAAACAATAAGATGAAGTGTACATTTTGGAGGTTCAAATCATGTATAGCCTACTTATTTCCTACCCTTTTCCAAAGCATTCCTTATTATTTACTTTTTCACATTTTGCAAACAACTGCCAGTGTCAAAATGCAAAACACACATGCATACACAATACGTTATCTGGTGTATGGCTGAAACTTGCATTTTATTTCATTTATTATGGTCTGAATAGAACTTGTTACATACAACTAATGCAGGTGTAAGACCATTGTGTTTGTATTGTGTTATAGGTATAATAATGCATAGTTTTCTATGCATTTTGGGGGTTTTGAAAAAAAAGTCAGCCGTGCGCCCAGGATATGTCCCTTATTTCAATCTCTGGGTGTTGGCAACCCTAGGCATTCTGGATCATTTGGAGGAGCTTAAGTGAGCATGCAAGAATCGGGCAGCGCTAATCCTCTCTCTCTTTCTCTCCCTCTCTTTGTCTCTCTGTCTCTCTCTCTCTCTCTCTCTCTCTCTCTCCATGTCTCTATGTGTCTCTCTCTCTCTCTCTCTCTCTCTCTCTCTCTCTCTCTCTCTCTCTCTCTCTCTCTCCATGTCTCTATGTCTCTCTCTCAGAGTTAAAGAAGGTCCACATCGAGGTGAAGGAAACGCCCTCGGCTCCGCCCAAGTCCTCCGTCGCCCCCGACAACGCCAGCGAGGAGGAAGACGAGGAGGACGAGGAGGAGGACGACGAGGAAGACGACGATGAGGAAGACGGGGAGGAGGAGAGCGAGGAGGAGGAGGAGCAGCAGAAGAAGGTGGAGGTGGAGAAGAGAGGAGGAGTGCAGCAGGAGAAGAGGAAAGGAGGGAAGGAGAGCGAGGAGGAGAGCAGTGGCAGTGACTCAGATGATGGACGGACCAAAGAGGAGAAGATGTACGACAGAGCCAAACGGCGGATAGAGGTCAGGATGAGCTTGTAGATCTGATAATTCTTTTTGAAAAATCATGAGAAAGTGTGCAAATCTTTGAATATATAGATTTTTTTAAAGCGAACATTTAAAGACTAAAATGTTCTATGAAAATGATCCCAAACTAATCAAACATGTGGCTGGCTCCCTAACCCCCCAAAGGGCTTCTATACGTGCTCCAATTCATCCAAGACTAAATTCTTCACCCATCAGTCTAGATTATAATACATTATAAGGATGTTTATAATGCATCATAGACATAACAAGTGTTGTATTTCATTCAGTATTTAGTTATCTGACACGCCCCCTTCCTATACAAACCCATTGTAACTTCAAACTCCATTTTAATAATTTTAGACTCATTAAAACACACGTCTCTGCTTCTACTGACTGATATTGTCCTTCTAATGAACGTTAGACTCATTAAAACACACGTCTCTGCTTCTAGTGACTGATATTGTCCTTCTAATGAACGTTAGACTCATTAAAACACACGTCTCTGCTTCTAGTGACTGATATTGTCCTTCTAATGAACGTTAGACTCATTAAAACACACGTCTCTGCTTCTGGTGACTGATATTGTCTTCTAATGAACGTTAGACTCATTAAAACACACGTCTCTGCTTCTAGTGACTGATATTGTCCTTCTAATGAACGTTAGACTCATTAAAACACACGTCTCTGCTTCTGGTGACTGATATTGTCTTCTAATGAACGTTAGACTCATTAAAACACACGTCTCTGCTTCTAGTGACTGATATTGTCCTTCTAATGAACGTTAGACTCATTAAAACACACGTCTCTGCTTCTAGTGACTGATATTGTCCTTCTAATGAACGTTAGACTCATTAAAACACACGTCTCTGCTTCTAGTGACTGATATTGTCCTTCTCATGAATGTTAGACTCATTAAAACACACGTCTCTGCTTCTAGTGACTGATATTGTCTTCTAATGAATGTTAGACTCATTAAAACACACTTCTCTGCTTCTAGTGACTGATATTTTCCTAATGAATGTTAGACTCATTAAAACACACGTCTCTGCTTCTGGTGACTGATATTGTCCTTCTAATACGTGAGGGGGACGTGTTTTTTTTCAATTACTCGTTTCATTTATTTTTCATATTTTTTGGGGGGAAATTAAACAATTAAAACTAGAAAAAGTGCTCCTCGGAGCACAGGTCTCCGCCAGGTCAGGTATGTTATTGTGGCCTCCTGGTGGCGCTATAATAGGCCAATGTGAAAAGGGTGGCATTTCTTCTTAGGCCTTTCAATCGGACACTGCATTCATGATTTTAGGCATTTTGTTCCAAAAATGTGTTTTGGTAAATTAGACCTACTGGTGGCGCTATAAAGGCCAATGTGAATGTGAAAAGGGGGGCATTTCTTCCTCGGCCTAGTGGGAATCTGCATGCAAAAGTTCACGGAAATTGCACTCTGCGTTCAGGTTTTGAGGTATTTTGTTCAAAACTGACCAATCCTGCAAACTTTGGAAGCCACTGTAAGCCAAATAGGATGGAATAATATCGGACAGATCCATCAGAATCACATGACTATGGAGATGCAGTGTACCAATTTGCGTGTTTTTTGGACAGAATCTGAAGGAATAATCTCCAAAAATGTATTTTACATAAGTCGGCCTCCTGGTGGCGCTGTAAAAAGCAGATGTGAAAAATGCAGTGCAGATGTTTTTCCTTGGCCTCTAGGGAGTGTGCGTGCAAAGTTTCACGCAGATCGGTGCAGTTATAGTTAAAAATGCAAAGCGGCCAGTTATAGCGCCACCATGAGGCTGATTAGAAAATGTTCAAGTGGCATTTCTTCCTCGGCCTAATGGGAATGTGCGTGTTCAATTTTATGGAAATCACAAGCTGCGTTCATGATTGGAGGCAGTTTGTTCCAAACGGACCAATCCTGCAAACTTTGGAAGCAAACCTTAGCCAATGAGGATGCAATATGGGAAATCGGACAGATCCGTGTTGATCACATGACTATAGAGATACTGTGTACCGATTTGCATGAAGTTTGGTTAAAAGCTGTAAGTGTAATGGGAAAAAATGGGTTTTGCACAAATCGGCCTCCTGGTGGCGCTATAACAGGTCCATGTGAAAAACGTGGGGCAGAGGTTCTGAATTGGCATCCAGGGAGTGTGTGTGCACAGTTTCACAGCGACCGGGCCAACAGTGCCGGAGATTAGCTGGTAACACACAGACAGGACACACACACACACGGACGGAAGGACGGACGGAGGGTAAAACATACTCTCTCGCCATGCCTTTCGGCCTGGCGGAGACAATAAAATTAAATGAAAATAATAATACAAATATAAAACACGCGCCCTCACGTATCAGAAGTACAATATCATCAGTTACAATGGCTTTGTATAGGAAGGGGGCGTGTCTGATAAAGCCACATAATCAATTATCAATTCATTTTTCAAACAATGTTCAAAAATAGCAGATCTACAAGCTCACAGCGCACGCGCACACACACACACACACACACACACTGACACATACACACACACACACACACACACACACACACACACACACACACACACACACACACACACAGTGTGTTCTCTCACCCCGGCGGTGTTGTGGCCCCTCAGCGCGGCCAGCAGGGGGGCGTGTCCCTACTTAGCCTGATGCTAACCTACGTAGCCTGATGCTAACCTCTTTAGCCAGATGCTAACCTACATAGCCAACTGGCAACCCTGACGTAGCCCCGACGGTAAGCGTGTTACGTCACTTCCTATACTGTCTGCGACGCTAGCGAGACGTACATCGTTTAGCTGCGCAAGACGCTAACGTTGATATTATTGTATTGTTGTGATTTGAACACACACTATCACTGCTAACTACTACCCTATCTCTCTACTCTGTGGCGACTTTATCGCTGCTTGGGCTGACTGTCTAGCTAAAGGACTAACTTTGCCGTTGGCTGTTGGCTCCACAGTTAGCCTAGCTTTAGCTTTAGCTTAGCGGCTACTTTGGGCTGCTGGGCGATGGCTTCTCTCTCCTTCCCCCCCGGGTTCCCGTCTCGCTCTCATCCTCGCTCCTGTGCTGTATGTCACATGCATAGTTACAGCTCCGACGCCTTTATTGGATGTACGGATGTTTGTGTCAAGTGCAATGTGTTTGCAGCGCTGGAGGAGAGGCTCTGGCGGCTAGAGGAAACCATGGCTAGTGGTGCTCACTTTAGCCTAGCCTCTGCTCCCGTGCAACAGGGAACAGGGGGACATTACCAGCCACGGTCACCGACCGTGACTGATCATAGTCCCCACACGCACCCTACGACCCAAGACGGCTGGGTGACTGCTCCTGGTCGTAAGCGTAGAAATAAACAAAAGCACACGGGACACCAACCACTTCACGTTTCAAACAGATTTTCCCCACTCGCTGCTACACCCGCTGAGTTTAGCAGTGAGACGTCAGCCCCACTCTGTGACACGCCCCCTCCGCGTGTCACTGAGAAAACAACTCTGGTTATTGGTAGTTCTATAATGAGAAACGTGAAGTTAGTGACACCAGGGACCATAGTCAAATGCATCCCCGGGGCCAGAGCGGGCGACATCGAATCAGATTTAAAAATGCTGGCTAAAACTAAACATAAACGTTATGATACAATTGTAATCCACTGCGGTGGCAATGACACACGACGTAAGAGATCAGAGATCACAAAGATAAATATTGAGTCAGTGTGCACATACGCAAAGACAATGTCGGACTCTGTAGTTTTCTCTGGTCCCCTGCCAAATATGATTGGTGATGAGATGTACAGCCGTATGTCTTCATTCAACCGCTGGTTATCAAGGTGGTGTCCAGATAATAACGTGGGCTTTATAAATCACTGGCAAACTTTCGAGGGGAAAACTGGTCCGATGGGGAGAGACTGCATACATCCAACTTGGGATGGTGCGGCGCTCATCTCTAGAAATATAGACGAGTTTATCAAACTATGACCACCCAGAGTTGGGACCAGGAAGCAGAGTTGCAGTCCTACACGCTTCCCTGTGCTTCCACCAGAGCAGCCACCTACCCTACAAATCAGAACAATTGAAACTACTCGACCCCCTAGGCATGTGAAACCAAGGGTTCGAGGAGCTGTGCATAAAAACCTGGCACAAATCAAAATTAATGCAGTAGTGCCACAAAATAAAATCATTAAATGTGGACTCCTGAACATTAGATCTCTACGCTATAAAGGTGTATTGGTAAATGAAATCATATCAGACAACCATCTTGATCTACTTTGTCTTACCGAAACATGGCTGGGTGAGCAAGAATACGTCAGTCTAAATACAGCCACCCCACCAAGTCACACAAATGCTCACCGGCCAGATTGGAGGTGGAGTTGCAGCCATATTCAATTCAAGCCTAATAATCAGCCCCAGACCCAGGCTGACTTACAAAACGTTTGAAAGTCTGGGTCTCACTCTTTCGCACCCAAGCTGGAAATCACTACAGCCTTTATTATATGTTACAGTGTACCGCCCTCCTGGGGCCTACACTGAATTTCTATCTGAATTCTCAGAGTTTCTATCACGCCTAGTCCTAGACTCTGATAGAATCATTTTGGCTGCCGACATGAATATCCACGTGGATGTAGTAACCGATAGCCTCAGTAAAGCGTTTATTACATTAACTGAGTCAATCGGTTTCTCTCAGTGTGTAGATAAACCTACTCACAAGTTCAACCATACCCTCGACCTTGTTTTGGTCTATGGTATTGAAATTGAACATCTCATAGTCTTCCCATATAATGAGAACCTCTCCGACCACTACTAAATAACTTTTGATTTTACATTAATTGATTACTCACCATCGGACAAAAATGTACTTGGTAGAAATCTATCTGAAAGTGCTGTGGGCAAATTTAAGGAAGCAATACCATCAGCCATCAACTCAGTATATCCCAACACAATTGAAGATCTCTATACTTATAGCCCCTCTCAGGTCGATCACCTTGTTGATAATGTCACAGGCTCCCTTCAGACAACACTTGACTCTGTTGCTCCTTTAAGAAAGAGGGTAATAAAGCAACAGAGGCTAGCCCCATGGTATAACTCTGGAACTAAAAATCTCAAGCGAACGTCACGTAAGCTTGAAAGGATATGGCGTTCAACCAAACATAAAGAATCCTGTATAGCCTGGCAGAACAGCCTTAAAATATATAGGAAGGCTCTCTGCAATGCCAGAGCCACCTATTATTCTTCTCTAATAGAGGAAAACAAAAACAACCATAGGTTCCTTTTTGACACTCTAGCCAAATTGACAAAAAGTCATGACTCTACTGATCCGCGTATTCCTATATCCCTTAGCAGCAATGATTTCATGATTTTTTTCAATGGTAAAATCAATACTATCAGAGATAGTATTGATAACCTACTACTCTCAGCCCCTACCGGACCGCCCTCCGACGTAATATCCTCAGAAGTGGCTGTACGACACAGTGTATATTTGGACAGTTTCTCCCCGGTCGAGCTCTCCGAATTCACTTTAATGATCACATCTTCCAAACCAACGACCTGTCTCTTGGATCCAGTCCCAACAAGATTGCTTAAAGAGGTCCTGACCCCGGTTGGTGCATCCCTACTCGATATGATCAATATGTCCCTGGTGACGGGCTACGTACCACAGTCCTTTAAGGTAGCTGTCATCAAACCCCTCCTCAAGAAGCCTACTCTCGACTCAGGCATTTTGGCTAACTATAGACCTATATCGAACCTCCCATTTCTCTCTAAAATCCTTGAGAAAGCAGTCGCCAAGCAGTTATGTGACTTTTTACATAACAACAAGCTATTTGAAGCTTTTCAGTCAGGATTCAGAGCACACCATAGCACTGAGACGGCATTGGTGAAGGTCACAAATGACCTCCTGATTGCATCCGATAATAACCTGCTCTCTGTACTGGTTCTGTTGGACCTCAGTGCTGCATTTGATACTATTGATCACCATATTTTGTTGCAGAGACTTGAGCATCTGGTTGGCATTAAGGGTGCTGCATTGAACTAGTTTGAGTCCTATCTGTCTGACAGATTTCAATTTGTAAACGTTAACGATACACCTTCACTACGCGAAAAGGTTAAATACGGAGTCCCACAAGGCTCTGTACTTGGACCAATACTATTTACTCTATATATGCTTCCTTTAGGTGAGATAATTAGGAAACACTCTATACATTTCCACTGTTATGCAGATGATACACAATTATATCTATCAATGAAGCCAGATGAAACAGATCAACTGGCTAAACTTCAAGCATGTCTTATAGACAGCAAGAGTTGGATGACCCGTAATTACCTAATCCTCAACTCAGACAAAACTGAAGTTATTGTACTTGGCCCTAAGCACCTCAGAGATAAACTAGCCGATCAGAATTTTACCCTAGATGGTATTACCTTGACCTCCAGGGCCACTGTAAAGAATCTGGGAGTCACGTTTGACCAAGATATGTCCTTTCAGTCCCACATAAAACTAATTTCAAGAAATGCCTTTTTTCACCTGCGTAATATTGCAAAAGTTAGGCACATTCTGTCCCAAAATGATGCAGAAAAACTTGTCCACGCATTTGTTACTTCTAGGCTGGACTATTGCAACGCTTTACTATCAGGCTGCCCAAGTAAGTCCCTAAATAGCCTGCAGCTTGTCCAGAATGCCGCTGCGCGCATACTGCCAGGAACCAGAAGAACAGATCATATCACTCCTTCATTGGCGTCTTTGCACTGGCTCCCGGTTAAATACAGAATCGAGTCTAAAGTTCTCCTCCTCACATACAAGGCTCTCAATGGACAGGCACCAGTATATCTCAAAGAACTCATCGAGCCCTATAAACCAGCCAGAACACCATTGCGCCCACAGTATGAAAAAATGCTTACGGCTCCAGGAAACCCCCAAAAAGTAAGAACAGGAGGCAGAGCATTTAAGTTTCAGGCACCTCAGCTGTGGAACCTTCTCCCAGTCTCAGTCCGCGAAGCAGACACACTCTGTATATTTAAGACTAGACTAAAAACCTTTCTCTATGATAAAGCCTATAGCCGAAGTGTATAGACTCAGTCACCCTATAGTTATCCTCTCTCCCCTCCCCTGCCCTCCCCCCCCCCCCCCCCTTCTCCTCTCATCCTCTCTCTTCTCGTCCTCCCTTTGGTTGTGTGGGTTTGTGTCCCAATGGTAAAATGGTACAATCGTAATTAACCCTGTACGGATTCACGCTCTAGTAAGGCCTGCCACTAATTCTACAACCGGGAACCCGCTCCCCGGAGTTTCTTTTATTTCCCACGTCGCAGGTCCATGGACTGCCACTACGGACCCCCAGCTGCGGCTCAAGACTGCGACTGCGGACCGGGCCTCTCCATGGAGCACGACCGTGGATTTCTACTACACTACACTATACCACTATACTATATATACTGTATATTATCTTAATATTCTTATATTATACCAATATATACTACATACCAGTGTTGGGACTAACGCGTTACTAACGTAACGTGTTACGTAACGCAACTACTTTTTGCAGTAACTAATAACGTAACGCGTTACCTTTTCCAATTCAGTAACGGCGTTATAGTTACTGTGATTTAAAAAGGTGCGTTACTGCGTTACATTATGTGATCCAACTGCATGTCTCCCCCGCGGAGCAGCTTGCCTGTCATCTAAACAGGACAGGCAGGCTTGGATGGATACAGGCAAATTCAAGCGATGCCACTCACTCTAACTTGAGAAAGTGAAAGTAGAGAGGAGTGAATGATGATTGGTTAACAGGGGGTAAAATGTCAGCCTAAGCCAATCAGAGACAGAGTTGGGCGGGTCTTGCCATACACAGACCCTCCCTTGCTAACACACACACACACACACACACACACACACACACACACACACACACACACACACACACACACACACACACACACACACACACACACACACACACACACACACACACACACACAGCTGAGCGACAGCGCACGTTAGTTTGCGGCTTGGAAATATAACCATTATTTAGAATTTGTGGGGATAAAGGACGCTAAAGACATTGCAGTGACAGAAAACATTGTCCACATCAAGTAACAGCAATGCTAATCTCCTGAAGCACGTAACTAAAGTCCATGGGGTTATAAAACTAGTCGCCAAATAAGACACCTCCGTCTCCACCGGCAGTGATCTAGATGGAGCAACAGCTACTCCATCCATCTAAACAGCCAAAAAACATTTTTTTTAAATCGCCACAGCATGTCACCCAGACTCAACTAAACAGATTGATTGGCAGGTATGTTGTTGAGGAGGACATGCTTCCCATCGCAACGGTTGAGTTTGTTGCCTTCAGAGCAGTGGTTCTCAAACTTTTTCCTGCCAAGGACCCCCAAATAGACACTTATTAGACCGCGGACCCCCATTTGAAAAGATAAGCCAGGGACCCCCATAATAGAAGATTTTTACGGCTCTCTAGCAGTGATTCAAGGACCCCCAGTTTGACATGCATGCATTAGGCTACAGACCCCCATTTAATGGCATGTATGTCTCTGGGACCCCAATTCATATTGTAAAATCAATGTTGATTTAACTCTATGAGTGTGCAAATGGAACCAAATGGACCCGTTAGGGTCCATTTGGTTCCATTTGCACACTCTCAGAGTTACAGACCCATAAGGGTCCATTTGGTTCCTGTCCATCACTTAGCTGGGGACCCCCTGGAACCCCCTCAAGTACCCCTGGGGGTCCCCACTTTGAGAACCAATGCTTCAGAGAACTAGTCAGAAAAATAGCAGTGAAAGCAGCAGGGCCACTACAGTGCAGAAAGACGTTTAATTGTTCCACTACATTTCATAATGACTACAATGGTCTCATCTCTCACTGTACCACAGAGCAACACTAAAGCTGTGTGTGTGTGTGTGTGTGTGTGTGTGTGTGTGTGTGTGTGTGTGTGTGTGTGTGTGTGTGTGTGTGTGTGTGTGTGTGTGTGTGTGTGTGTGTGTGTGTGTGTGTGTGTGTGTGTGTGTGTGTGTGTGTGTGTGTGTGTGTGTGTGTGTGTGTGTGTGTGTGTGTGTGTGTGTGTGTGTGTGTGTGTGTGTGTGTGTGTGTGTGTGTGCGTGCGTGCGTGCGCGCGCGCGCGCGCGCGCGCGCGTGCGTGCGTGTAGCCTAACCCCCAATCCTCATTGTATCTATTTGAAAAGAGTTGTTCGGAAGTGTTTGTTAAGTTGAACAACAGCTCATGACATTGTAGAGTCAGTCCCTCTCTGGACAATGTGAATAGCCAAGTGCAGGTCCTCATTATACTGTGGCTATAGTTTATAGTCATGGTTAATGGTTATAGTTACAGCCAATAAAAATGGAGTTACAGTACCTTAAATTGTAACATAATAGTTCCAAACTAAATGTTCTATTTGGTTTAAGTATAAACATTGATGGAATGATTACACCTGGTGTGTTGATCATTTAGAATCTCTGAGTAATGAATGAATGAGTGATTCCAAAAACAAACTGGGATTAAAGACATCAGGATGAGACTGCATCTGTTTTGCAAGGTCCCTTTGTTTATAACCATAATAATGAACCTCCAGACGTTTTGTCAAGATGAAGATATTTCCAATACAGTACACTGGCATAAGTGTGAGAGGTTTTTTATTTTAAAATAAAAAACAAGGTTTAGTCAGTAAAATTAAGGGCACTCACATCTACAGTATATGCAAATTACATCAAATTCATTCAAACTGATAACTGACTGGGGAGGGAGTGTGGGAGATTGGTGGGTTATTGTATTGCTCTGAGTATAATGATCATTACATCCTGATGTGAAAGAAAATATTTCTAAAGAAGAAGAAACAAATAAACGTTTTTATGTATAGCCTATCAAAATCATTTGGAAATAATATATTTATATATTATTATTATCAAAATCATTTGGAAATAATATATATATATATATATATTATTATCAAAATCATTTGGAAATAATATATATATATTATTTCCAAATGATTTTGATAGGCTATACATAAAAACACGCTAACCTCTTTAGCCTGATGCAAACCTCTTTAGCCTGATGCAAACCTCTTTAGCCTGATGCCAACCTCTTTAGCCTGATGCCAACCTCTTTAGCCTGATGCTAACCTCTTTAGCCTGATGCCAAGCTACATAGCCTGATGCTAACCTCTTTAGGGGCGGCAGTGGCTCAGGGGTAGAGTGGCCGGGTAGTGTGAGCTGGAAAACCGCAAGGTTCCCAGTTCGATACCGGGCTGGGGCGCTCCCCTAGAGTTAGTGTAGAAGTGTCCTTGAGCAAGACGCTGAACCCCTAATTGCTCCCGATGAGCAGGTTGGTGCCTTGCATGGTTTCCTCCGCCATCGGTGTATGAATGTGTGTGTGAATGGGTTAATGGCACAATCAATGTAAAGCGCTTCGGATAGAAGCGCTATATAAATGCACCATTTATTTAGCCTGATGCTAACCTCTTTAGCCTGAGGCTAACCTACGTAGCTTGATGACTCACCCCGGCGGCGGTGTTGTGGCCCCTCAGCGCGGCCGCCAGCAGGGGGGCGTGTCCGAGCGTCACCAGCTGCAGGGCGTGGTCCACGGACAGGGGGAGGGAGATGCCGTACATGTCCAGCAGGGAGCGCAGCAGAGCCGCCCGCAGCGCCGCCAGCGGAGAGGCCAGTTCCACCAGGATGAATGGACACGCCCCCTCTGTGGACAGAGGTTCCGTATATATATTACATTACATACTGTGTTTACCTGGTGCTGTGAAGTAACTAGGTACATTTACTCAAGTACTAGGGGGGCGTGTCCCTACTTAGCCTAATGCTAACCTACGTAGCCTGATGCTAACCTCTTTAGCCTGATGCTAACCTACATAGCCTGATGCTAACCTCTTTAGCCTGATGCTAACCTACATAGCCTGATGCTAACCTCTTTAGCCTGATGCTAACCTCTTTAGCCTGATGCTAATGTGCTGATGCACATTTAGTGCCAGAGGTTTTTTTAATTAAGACCTGGAACTTTGTCATTTTTAGACTTGACCTAAACAAGCATTATTTTACACTTTGGGCTATTCAAAAATAGCAGATCTACAAGCTTGTAGCGCGGCACCGAGTGCCG
>NC_139961.1:2730150-2792650 GCF_963454915.1 Gymnoscopelus microlampas | reverse complement strand
GCAATTTTATGCGGTGAAATTGCGGGAAGTTGCGAAATATGCGGAAAGTTGCGAAATATGCGGCAATATGCGAAATATGCGAAATATGCGAAAAGTTGCGAAATATGCGGCAATATGCGAAATATGCGAAATATGCGAAATATGCGAAAAGTTGCGAAATATGTTAAAAGTTGCGAAACACGCGGAAATATGCGATGCGAATCGCATATCATGCAATGCAGCCTTTTTGAAAAAAACGTTACCCCCGCATAATTATGCGCCATTTTGCTGATTATGCGGTAAATTCTGCGATGGCATAAAGGCATTTTTCTGGAGGGTCTAAATACAGTTGGTTGATTGATGGTCTCACCAGCACGTTGCCATGGGCCTGTGCACTGAGCTGACCCAGGAGCAGCCTGGTGAACTGAAGCTCCATCACTGAGGAAGAGGAGGAGGAACAGGCTCCTCCAACGCTGGCAGGAGGAGGAGGAGGAGGAAGAACATTGCTCTTCATTGCTCTAGAACCTCCTGAAGACGTCTCCACTGCACCTGGAATAGAAACCAATGGAATACTTTGCATCATGTACTCTATTCTATTTGAAGGCACATGTATCACCGTTACAAAGATCAGATTGGGGGGGGGGGGGGGGGGGGGGTGTACCTGCACTATCATGGACGCTTCTAGAGCCTTCTGAACCTTTTGATTGTGGCACTGAATGAGTTCATGGGTTAAAGATGGATGGATGGGTTCACTGGTGTAACTTACTGGGCTCGGTGGGAGCAGGTGAGAAGACAGGGGTCCTCCTGGCAGCGGGGTACTCTGACGAGGGGCTCCACCTGAAGGGGTCCCTGGCTGGTCTCTGTGTCTGGTCTAAAAAAAAATGTTTTCAAGATTTTTCAAAAATAGCAGATCTACAAGCTCATAGCGCGGCACTCGGTGCCGCGCTATGAGCTTGTAGATCTGCTATTTTTGAATAGCCAAAGACATCTAAAGTGACACAGATGCGTTCCAGGTATCTATGGGTTAAACACATACACAGATCGACCAGCAGAGAGCGAGCAGCAAGTTGACACCTCGATCACTCGCTCGCTCACTCACTCAACCCCCCCCCCCCCCCCATGTCATGAAAGGTAATGAAAAACCAGTCATGAAAGGTAATAATCGTTATTACCTTTCATGACATCAAATGCGTCCCAAAGTGCTTTATACATTAAAAAAACATATCAAAACAAAACAAAAATAACACCGTATTAAACACAGTGACTGCCAGAGTTTATTCATAATGTACTCATTTTGTTATTTACATTAATTTAAGTTTGTCTGGCTGCGGTTCTAAACGCATACACAGATCGACCAGCAGAGAGCGAGCAGAAAATTGACACCTCGATCGCTCACTTTCCCCCACCGTGGCCCCAGATGGAAAGAGATATATTCACTTATTGGTTTGAGGCGATGATATTAAACAGAATTATACGGGCGGATATCAATTCGCCTGCCTGCCAGCCAATTTCCCTGCATATGGAGAGGGGAAGATTAAAGGTGGGATTACCTTCTGCGTGTGTCATCAGGAAAAGAGACGTCTCACTCACCCGCAGCTTGTTTGCCTTTGTGGCCCTCCTCGTCTTTCTCCTCCCCCTCTTCGTCGCCAACTCTCCGTTTGTGTTTCGGCGGCTCATCAACGGCGTCGTCGTCCACCTCTTCATCCTCCCACTCCACGGGAGAGAGCGGGCGGCTTTGCCGGCGTTTGCCTTTCGCCGGTTTGGTCGGACCGCGGCTTCCCCCGGGGCGGGCGAGCACTGACTCATGAGCAAAGCAGAGGGAGGGAGATGATGGTAGTGAGGGTTGACGAGTAGACCATTCGTCGTCATCATCTTCGTCAAGAAAAGCTTTGTAGAGCATGTAAAGTCTACACTCTGGATCTCTGTCAACAACAAATTTAACACAAGAAACACTTTAGTGCGAGACAGACATTTACTGGGCATCCAAGTACCATCAAGGAGAAGAATGACCTTTTCAATGCAAATACAATTATAAAATCACCAATCCAGATAGTAGGAGGGCAGTCTTTAGAACACCTTGACAGACGATGTGCTGATTTCTCTGCATCAAAGTAGCTCAAACCACACACCTGCTCACTGGGCCACCTCGTAAACAAAGCGTGCGTGCAAGACGGCGCCCGGAACAATGATATATTTCTAACGCGATCCTCCATTGCAGAGTGATCGCCGATCGAAAACGTCTCGCTTCCACCACGTTAAAAAAGAAATGGAGTTATTAAGCTTTTAGTCAAGGAGATAACATTAGAGAGCCCGACCGGAAGGATTTTTTGACACGGATCCACATCCGGCCTCTCCTTCTCAGAGAACTCCTCGGATGATCCCAAAGTTTCGTTAGAGCGCCCCCACGTTGGGGCCCCACGTATAAAAATAAAATGAGGCCAAAAAAACGGTCCGGACCGTTTATGGCACTCGACGTGTTAAGTAATTAGTTTACCCATTAAGACCTGGAACTGTGTCATTTTTAGACTTGAGCTAAAAAGCATTATATTACACTTTAGGCTATTCAAAAATAGCAGATCTACAAGCTCGTAGCGTGCTACGAGCTTGTAGATCTGTTATTTTTGAAGAATCTTGAAAATGTGTGCAAAACTTTGATTAGATATATTTTTTTAAAGCGAACATTTTTAACTCAAATCTTTGTTTCTGGGGAGTCCCTGGAACAGCATATTTTGATGGGGGTCGGCTTCAGGTCTCAATGGGTTAACAAAGAAGTGAATGGAACAGCACATCTACAGATCATGATATGTTGTCTAAAAACAAAAAACAAAAAACCCTAAAAAACCTAAAAACCTCCCAAAAAACTAAAAACCCTAAAAAAAAACTAAAAACCTAAAAACCCCCCAAAAAAAACTAAAAACCCTTAAAACCCTAAAAAAAACTAAAAACCCTAAAAACCTAAAAACCCTTAAAAACCTAAAAAACCTAAAAACCCTTAAAACCCTTAAAAACCTAAAAACCCTAAAAAACCCAAAAACAAAAACTAAAAACCCTTAAAACCCTAAAACCCTAAAAAACATAAAAAACATAAAAACCCTAAAAACCCTAAAAAAAAACTAAAAAACCTAAAAACCCTTAAAACCGTAAAAACCCTAAAAAACCTAAAAAACCTAAAAAAACTAAAAACCTAAAAACCCTTAAAACCCTAAGGCATGTCGTTCTGAGAACTACTTTACCTGGTAGTGGTACTGAGTCTGGAACTGACCTAGAGAGACAGACAGACAGACAGACAGACAGACAGACAGACAGACAGACAGACAGACAGAATCAGATGATAACATGTGTTAAAGGGATATTTCACTTTCAAAAAAACTTTTGGTAATTTTATGGTCTACTCAGGCTTTAGTGAGCCCTCCAGACCGTTTTTAAGTTGCTTTATTCAGTATTTAGATATTTGATATTCATTTTACCAGCCACGCCCCCTTCCTATACAAACCCATTATAACTTAAAACTCCATTTTTAACCTTTTTAACCATCAAAAACACCCGTCCTTGGTTCTGGTGACTCACCCTGCCCTCCTAATGCGTGAGGGGGCCATGTTTTTTTTATTACTTTTTTCATTTATTTTTAATATTTTTTTTTGGAAAATGAAAAAAGTAAATACAAAAAATATATATTAAAAATAAATGAAAAAAGTAATCAAAAAAACACGGCCCCCTCACGCATTAGGAGGGCAGGGTGAGTCACCAGAACCAAGGACGGGTGTTTTTGATGGTTAAACAGGTTAAAAATTGAGTTTTAAGTTATAATGGGTTTGTATAGGAAGGGGGCGTGGCTGGTAAAATGAATATCAAATATCTAAATACTGAATAAAGCAACTTAAAAACGGTCTGGAGGGCTCACTAAAGCCTGAGTAGACCATAAAATGACCAAAAGTTTTTTTGAAAGTGAAATATCCCTTTAATACAGTGGAACTAGAGTAGATTGCTGCTGTGTTGTATAATAACTCTGTCTCTGCCCTCTAGTGTCTCAGCTCTGAACTTCATTCTAATGTGGAATGTACACTACACCAGTGGTTCTCAAACTTTTTCATGTCAAGGACCCCCAAATGGACACTTATTAGCCCGCGGACCCCCATTTGACAAGATAATCCAGGGACCCCCCATAAAATACGTTTTTTTACGGCTCTCTAGCAGTGATTTCAACCATTTTAATTTCAAGGGCCCCCCAGTTTGACATGCATTAGGGCTACGGACCCCCATTTAATGGCATTTCTATCTCTGGGACCCCAATTCACATTGTAAAACCAATGTTAATTTAACTCTGAGAGTGTACAAATGGAACCAAATGCATAAAGGTCCATTTGGTTCCTAACTACCATTTAGCTGGGGACCCCCTGGAACTCCCTCAAGGACCCCTGGGGGTCCCCGGACCCCACTTTGAGAACCAATGCACTACACTAGGGATGGCCAATATTATCGATATCGCGATATATCGCAATATTTTATTTTGCGATACTGTATCGATACTCCAGTATCAATATCGCGATTTTTTTGCTTTTTTTTTTTTGCTTTTTCAGATACAGGTTTTATGATGGGTGTGTGCTAGGTTGTAATGGATACTAGGTTGTTAATGGATACTAGGTTGAGTGGGTGTGTGCTAGGTGGTAATGGATACTAGGTTGTGTGGGTGTGTGCTAGGTGGTAATGGATGCTAGGTTGTGTGGGTGTGTGCTAGGTGGTAATGGATACTAGGTTGTGTGGGTGTGTGCTAGGTGGTAATGGATACTAGGTTGTGTGGGTGTGTGCTAGGTGGTAATGGATACTAGGTTGTGTGGGTGTGTGCTAGGTGGTAATGGATACTAGGTTGTGTGGGTGTGTGCTAGGTGGTAATGGATACTAGGTTGTGTGGGTGTGTGCTAGGTTGTAATGGATACTAGGTTGTGTGGGTGTGTGCTAGGTGGTAATGGATACTAAGTTGTTAATGGATTAGGTTGTTAATGGATACTAGGTTGTGTGGGTGTGTGCTAGGTTGTAATGGATACTAGGTTGTGTGGGTGTGTGCTAGGTGGTAATGGATACTAAGTTGTTAATGGATACTAGGTTGTTAATGGATACTAGGTTGTGTGGGTGTGTGCTAGGTGGTAATGGATACTAGGTTGAGTGGGTGTGTGCTAGGTGGTAATGGATACTAGGTTGTTAATGGATACTAGGTTGTAATGGATACTAGGTTGTGTGGGTGTGTGCTAGGTGGTAATGGATACTAAGTTGTTAATGGATACTAGGTTGTAATGGATACTAGGTTGTGTGGGTGTGTGCTAGGTGGTAATGGATACTAGGTTGAGTGGGTGTGTGCTAGGTGGTAATGGATACTAGGTTGTAATGGATGCTAGGTTGAGTGGGTGTGTGCTAGGTGGTAATGGATACTAGGTTGAGTGGGTGTGTGCTAGGTGGTAATGGATACTAGGTTGAGTGGGTGTGTGCTAGGTGGTAATGGATACTAGGTTGAGTGGGTGTGTGCTAGGTGGTAATGGATACTAGGTTGTAATGGATGCTAGGTTGAGTGGGTGTGTGCTAGGTGGTAATGGATACTAGGTTGTTAATGGATGCTAGGTTGTGTGGGTGTGTGCTAGGTTGTACCGGTCTGTCAGACGTCCTTCCTGTGGAGTCTGTACTGGCCTGTTCAGTGGAGTCCACCAACACTACTGAGTCTTAACACACACACACACACACACACACACACACACACACACACACACACACACACACACAATTCATCAAAGGTAAACACACATAATAATAATCGTTATTACCTTTCATGACATCAAATGCGTCCCAAAGTGCTTTATACATTAAAAAAACATTTCAAAACAAAACAAAAATAACACCGTATTAAACACAGTGACTGCCAGAGTTTATTCATAATGTACTCATTTTTTTATTTACATTAATTTAAGTTAGTCTGGCTGCGGTTTTAACCCATTAAGACCTGAGGCGATTCTTTAAAAAAAATCTAAATCATAACATTTTTTGGAAAAAAATCTTTTATTTTGATTTTTTTTTTTTTTTTTGATTTTTATGGCGGATTTGACGGATTGTGGCACTGAATGAGTTCATGGGTTAAAGATGGATGGATGGATGGATGGGTTCACTGGTGTAACTTACTGGGCTCGGTGGGAGCAGGTCTCCCCAGTCGGGAGAAGACAGGGGTCCTCCTGGTGTCTCTCAGAGTCCTCCTGGCAGCGGGGTACTCTGACGAGGGGCTCCACCTGAAGGGGTCCCTGGGTGGTCTCTGTGTCTCCACTGTTCTAGAACCTTCTGAAGACGTCTCCACTGCACCTGGAATAGAAACCAATGGAATACTTTGCATCATGTATTCTATTCTATTTGAAGGCACATGTAATGTATCACCGTTACAAGGATAAGGATAAAAATATTTTTTTTCAAAAAACGTATATATACGGCTTTGGCACTCCATGGTTGTATTCGTAGACATGGTTGTATATACACATTGGGTGCCAAAACCGTATATATACGGTTTTGGCACCCAATGTGTTAAAACAAGTGGGACCACCACCCCGGTCTGCTACACTGGGAACGCCTCGGGCCCCCCCCCCCCCCCCCCCCAGGAGGGAGGGGCTAATGGAGAGGGAAGTCTGGAACTCTCTGCTGAAACTGTTGTCCCCCGTGACCACAACTCTGGATAAGCGGTTAACCCATTGATACCTGGAACGCTTCTGTGTCACTTTAGATGTCTTTGGGCTATTCAAAAATAGCAGATCTACAAGCTCGTGCTATGAGCTGCGCTCGATCACTCGCTCGCTCACTCACTCACTCAACCCCCCCCCCCCCCAAACAGGCTCAAACAGTTAAATACTTCATAACCAGATGTGACGTTTTCGACAATCTTCGCCGATCGCGATCGCCGACCAGACCGATGTGATACACGGGGACGATGATTGTTCGTCACCCAGACTACAGAAACTAGAAGTGGAGCTCTCCGTTCGTTTTTTATACCGTGTGAAAAAAACGTGTTTTGGCCTAAAGAGCGCATCTTTAAAAGCTAAAACCGGAAACGGAAATCGCTTCCGGGTGAAGCGGAGGCGAGTGGAAAACTAAACTGATCTCGGAATGTAAATAAAACAGAGTGATCGTCTATTAACCTAATTAACACTCTACCCGCCGGGCACGTAGCCTACGGGCAGATAAATCCAACTGTAAAGCGCCGATCCCGTAGCCTACGGGCCGTGGTGCTTTTTCCTTTTTTTCAAAAAAACAAAACTTTTTAAAATTTTCTACACGGACCATTTCATTGTAACACCACCGGAAAGCCCTTATTAGGGATTCCGGTTTTGCCGAAGCCGTCAGCCCTCGTTCTAATGACGAAACTGAAACTCAATTTTCTCCTTGTTTATTTCTTCTCCTCGTCGATCACTGTCTAACATAAACCGTTCTAACTACAACATGGAGGCACCGTTTGACACGCGTTCTTTAGTGGTAGAAGCAGGCAGATGTCTGCGATGTTTACAAACAGTGCACGGCTCAATTTTAAGGATTTTAACAGGGTCTATGAGGACGTGAAAAAAACAAAAAACAACAATAAAACGTTGGCACTGGTGAGTACATTATGAGATTAACCTCTGGCGGTCAATGTGTTAAACATTAGGAAGCAGATCTGCTTCCTAGATTATTCTGACAGCCCACGGTTTTATCTAATAGGACGCAGATCTGCGTCCATGGCAGCTTATGTATTAAACACCGTATTAAACACAGTATTAAACACAGTATTAAATACAGTATTAAACATAGCCCCTAAGGCAGGGGTCTTCAACGTTTTCAGGCCAAGGACCCCCTAGCTAAGAGAGAGATGAAGCAGGGACCCCCTCTATATTGTATAAAATTGTGTTTCAGATTCAACTTTTTTTGTTTACGTGGTCTGCTCTTTTCCCCCCTCTACACCTATACCTCTTTGCCAAAAATAGCATTTTTGGCAAAAGTTCTCCTCGGAAAAGGGATGCTAGGGTTCAAGGGGTTAAGGTAAAAAAAAAATCGTATCACACAGATTTGGCGGACCCCCTGTAGTAACTCTGAGGACCCCCTAGGGGTCCCGGACCCCCTGTTGAAGACCCCTGCCCTAAGGAACCTCTCCCTCCGCTGTATAGCTCTGAGATGAGGCTCCTCGTCTCCCTCTGCCGTTTGAGCGGGACATTGTCGCACATTTTCCACTTTTACATGTTTCTGACCCCTTTCTGCACATCGTATCCAAAAAGTTAAGCTTTTCCGCCACTCTCTCAGATGTTTTAAGTTCTAGCGCACCATAAACTCTATCCAACGAGTTGAAGAAAGTATTTAATTCGCCTCTGTCCTCATCAGGTTACATGTTTTTAACCCTTTAAGACCTGAAGCAGCATCTCTGTCACATTTTCATTTGAGCTAAAAAGCGTTATTTTATACTTTGGGCTATTCAAAAATAGCAGATCTACAAGCTCATATCGTGGCACCGAGTGCCGCGCTACGAGCTTGTAGATCTGCTATTTTTGAAAAATCGTATTTTTTTTTGCAAATCTTGAGATTTGAGTTACAAAAGTGAACATTTGTAACTCAAATCTTTGCTTCTGGGGGATTCAACCGTCTTTTGAAAAAACGTATGTCGCCATAATATCAGTGGTTCTTTTTTCCATGTCAAGGACCCCCAAAATGACGTGTATTTGGCCGCGGACCCCCATCTAAAAATATATGTTCCAGGGACCCCCGGGAGCAAAGATTTGAATTAAAAGTTTTCGCTTTAAAACAATATATATATATATTAAATGATTTGCACACATTTTCACGATTTTTCAAAAATAGCAGATCTACAAGCTCATAGCGCGGCACTCGGTGCCGCGCTATGAGCTTGTAGATCTGCTATTTTTGAATAGCCCAATGTGTAAAATAATGCTTTTTTAGCTCAAATCTAAAAATGACACACAGGCTTGCATCTTCTAATGCAAAAGAGACAGGTTAGTGTCACCCTACTGATGATGTGAGACAGGTTAGTGTCACCCTACTGATGATGTGAGACAGGTTAGTGTCACCCTACTGATGATGTGAGACAGGTTAGTGTCACCCTACTGATGATGTGAGACAGGTTAGTGTCACCCTACTGATGATGTGAGACAGGTTAGTGTCACCCTACTGATGATGTGAGACAGGTTAGTGTCACCCTACTGATGATGTGAGACAGGTTAGTTTAACCCTACTGATGATGTGAGACAGGTTAGTTTAACCCTACTGATGATGTGAGACAGGTTAATTTAACCCTACTGATGATGTGAGACAGGTTAATTTAACCCTACTGATGATGTGAGACAGGTTAATTTAACCCTACTGATGATGTGAGACAGGTGAAGTCCTGACGTCACTACCAGTAGAGGGCGCATTCCGCAGGTTCGTGGCTTTACTTATTGTGTTGATATCCTCATTGGGGAATCTTAGATCGCTTCATATAAGAACTGTGTTCCAGGGGGCACGGGTGGCGCAGTCGGTAGCGCTGTCGCCTCACAGCTAGAAGGTCCTGGGTTCGATTCCCGCCGGGGACGCTGTGGGCGCTGGGGGCGTGTTCTCTCCTCCGCGTCATCAGCGCCCATACCCTAGGTGGGGTTGGCGAAAGGGCCCACTCTGTGTGGAGTTTGTATGTTCTCCCCGTGTCTCCTAGGGTAGTTAATATACCCTCACAAAAACATGTAGTAATCCTGGTCACTATACTGCCTCCCCCTGGTCAGCCGGGGCGCCTGATGGAGGGGAAAGGAACTGGTTGGAATAACGTGTTCCTTCCACGCGCTACGTCCTACCAGGGAAACTCTCCCCTGTCAGGTGACAAGAAGGTCAGTTGGCTCTCATGCATTGAAGGAGGCATGAGCTCGGCCCTGGCCTCCCTAGGCTGGTGGGGGGAGTGTAGTGCCCAGGATCACTTAGCAAATTGGCACCGGGTGAAAAAAAGGGTTACAAAATCGCGGGACAAAAATTATTTAAAAAAAAACAAAAGAACTGTGTTCCAACAATAAACACACCACCCTGGTGTTTTTACTCATATGGATATGAAGCATCGACTGAATGTGTAAATCTACACATTCACCCAAAGAGTAACACAATATAAACACTAGAAACCAGTCAAACGACCCAAAGACTACATTTCCCATGAACGCCGGCTGCTGTAGAGACAGTGATATCAGACCCGGAAGTAGTAGTTCTTAAGACTTTTTAAAGGTAGAATTAATTCCATTTTGTCCAGAAACAGGCTGTATCAAATATGAATGAATATCATAAACGATGCAGAGCCACGCCCCCCCCCCCCCCCCCCTGACAGAAACGCCAGGGGTGTGTGTTTATGTTTGGAACACAGCTCTTATATGACGTGATCTAACATTCCCCCCAAATGGGGATTTCAACACAAACAAGACCAGGAGACCTGGTTCTGCCGGACCCACAATAAATTCCTAGCACTTCGCATGACGCGTGGAGAAGGTCCCTTTTATGCCCATGTATGGACGAAAGGGGGACGGACAAAGCCTCATGTAGGCTGTCTGACCATTGATGGACGAAAGGGGGACAGGCGAGGTCTTTTTTTGCCCATGTATGGACGAAAGGGGGACGGACAGACATTTGGTGTCCAACTAAACCAATTAAAATCAAACCAACCTCTTCTCTGCTGTGTTGACCGACTGTCTTCCTCACTGGTGGCAGACAGCAGACGGTCAGACGCTCTCCTTGGGCGCCACCTGTTGGACGGAACACACAGCAGCAGTGTCAGTGTGAACATGGTCGTATAATTTACCAGGTTCAAGGTTAAAGGTTAAAGGTTGTACTGTATTGTTCCATCTTGTGTACAGTACAGAAGAGGTTTGGCTTCCTTCAGACAATGCAGCAGCATAGCTAACAACCAGGGCAGGAATTTCACGGCGGCCATGACATTGTTGCCCCTCTCATTGGCCGTGTGCCCCTCGAATAATTAGACCCTCCAGAAAAATGCGATTATGCGATCGGCATAATCAGCAAAATGGCGCATAATTATGCGGGGGTAACTTTTTGTTTTAAAAGCCTGCATCGCATCGCATAATATGCGCATCGCATCGCATAATATGCGCATCGCATCGCATAATATGCGCATCGCATAATATGCACATCGCATCACATAATATGCACTTGGCATCGCATATTTCGCAACTTTTCACATATTTCGCTTTTTTTTCAACTTTTCGCATATCGCATATATCGCATATTGCCGCATATTTCACAACTTTCCGCATATTTCGCAACTTCCCGCAATTTCACCGCATAAAATTGCAAAAAAAAACCGCATATTTCATCGGAAAATCAAGGATTTTAGCCCGCATAATCAAGAGTTTTAGCCTGCATAATCTAGGATTTTTGCCCGCGTTTTTTCTGGAGGGTCTAAATAATGACATGCCTTCACGGCCACAGTGGCCGTGGCCCGTGGTGCCACAGTGGCCGTGGTGCCCCAGCTGCGCCCAGCAACTGATTTCACAGTTATTCCTCTGCGCAATTTTCCTGTCAATACGTTTCTTTTTTAGACACCAGTCCCTTTGGTTGAGCTGCGCAGCTACAACATGCACAGTGGTAGGTAGGATTGATTTTGAGCCTCCTATGAACCGTCGGAATCCCGCAACAACACAGTGTAATAGACACAAAAGCATTACCGGGCCAAAGAGGAGATAAATCTAACGCAGCCTGTTGAACTAATCAATGGTAGGTTTGATTTCTAGCCTGAGAAAGAGAGAGGATTCCGCAGTCCTACAGACCGATGTGCCCCGATGTTTTTTTCAACAGCAAAATATAGATGAAAAACATCTGATAAAATTCAGCGAAATCCCCAAATGATGAGTCTTAATATAAAGCAAGCAACAGAATAACTGCAAACAAATTAAAAGTTTAGGCTATCAATATCATACAAAAGAGTGACCTCACCGCTCTGATGGACAAGAAATAAATAATCCTTTTGCAAACCACATTCATGTTCTGTTTGTTTGTCTACAATGATCTAAATGGGAAGTTTATTTCAGCAGCTAGAATGTCACAGTTTAGTCCGTTTTTTGGTGCGCAACACAGCCCTCGTTTAAGTGAATTGTTTTCACCTGCTGACTGCTGTTGTACTGCTGTGCGCAAGTGTGCGAGTGTGCGCAACAGGGCATATCTCCGCCAAGCCAGGGTGACCTACCCAGGCCCATGAAATTCATATGCAGGCATAGTAGCCAATTAGAATGAAATCTGGAAAAACTGACTCATATACTGATACAGAACCATATATTGGCTATATATTATGGCTGTCGGGTGGAAATCGTGTATGTTCCTTTTGTATTATTATTTAAAAACAATTTAAAATCGTGAAAATAGCCAATCTACAAGCTGTAATTATTAATAATTAAGAAATACTATATTTTAAAGAGTGAAAAATCAACTAAAGTCATTATTAGTGCAAGTTCAATCACATTTAATTTGAATGAGAATAACTTGTGGGGAAAATACATAAAATCTCTAATCTGTGAATCTAATGTGATTAAAGGGATATTTCACTTTCAAAAAAACTTTTGGTCATTGTATCGTCTACTCAGGCTTTTGTGAACCCCCCCAGACAGTTTTTAATTTGCTTGATTCAGTATTTAGATATTTGATATTCATTTTATCAGACACGCCCCATTCCTATACAAACCCATTGTAACTTCAAACTCCATTTTAACCATGTTAGATTCATCAAAAACACCCGTCCTTGGTTCTGGTGACTCATACCGCCCCCCTAATACGTGAGGGGGCTGTGTTTTTTCAATTACTTTTTTCATTTATTTTTAATACATTTTTTTGAAAATGAAAAAAATAAAATACAATAAAAAATTAAATTAAATAAATGAAAAAATTAATCGGAAAAACACGGCCCCCTCACGCATTAGGAGGGCAAGGTGAGTCACCAGAACCAAGGATGGGTGTTTTCGATTAATTTAACATGGTTAAAATGGAGTTTGAAGTCACAATGGGTTTGTATAGGAAGGGGGCGTGTCTGATAAAATGAATATCAAATATCTAAATACTGAATCGAGTAACTTAAAAACTGTCTGGGGGGCTCAAAAAGGCCTGAGTAGATGATAAAATGACCAAACGTTTTTTGAAAGTGAAATATCCCTTTAAAAGGTATAGGGTAAGTGATATTTTTTGGTTAAAACAAAAAGTATTTTGTTAAAAGGTTAAAGCACTATATTCTGATAGTAATCATTGCTATAGAAAATACATTTTCCGGTAAGTGTCAAAATCTCAGCCAATCAGGAGAAAGTACCAATTTTTAAGCTTCATTTTTATAGTGTTCCACTTCCAATTTTGCCTGCTCATTTCTTAGTGTCATCACTTCAAATGTCACTTGTTTAATCTATATCCTGATTGAGTTCTCTGTCCTGGTTGGATAAAATTGGAAATGAAACTGAAGCGAAAATGCATTTTCTGTTTTATAAAGAGCTGGAGAGACATGGAGACTCATTTTACTGAACAAACACTCTATAGCAATGAGTACTATCACAATATAGAGCTATTTAACACTTATTTTAACCAAAGACAATCACTTACTGTACCCTACCTTTAATGTGACCCCTACTTCAGTCAGTGAAGTCCAGGGCTGAATGTGACATATATAACTAAATATTGGTCATTTGCCAACACATTATTTTGTGAAATAAATGGGTTATATATATTGCACAGATAGTTATACTATTCTCATAATATATTAAAATACAATCACAATGATTTTTTTGATGGCCTTCCTGCCCTGGCATTTGGCCTTTGTGCCCTCCAAAAAATGACAACACCAATGGCCAAGTGGCCTTGCCCCTAAAATTACGAAATTCCAGGCCTGCTAACAACAGAATAATAATAGAAGATTTAAAGATAAGGAGTGCAAAAAAAAGAGCAAAAAGAGGATAAAAAGAGCATCATCAAATGTACAGATGTGCCATTTCAAAACTTCAAATGTCCTGCCATCGCCAAGACAGTACATTTTCAGGGGATTCCCAGGGCAATAAGAGGGACAAAGAAGGGCATTTAAAATGCTGAATTATTGTGATGATCACTGCTTTTATGATGCTAATTAATTTGAGCAACTGGTCAAGGACCTCTTCAAATCACCTTTCGCCTCATAATGAGTCCGACACCTTCTTCAACACACATTCTTTTGTTCTCATGTATATGGATGTCTGTTGAAGGGAAAAACGGGGGTGTGTACTGTGTAGTGACAACTTCTTTTCAGGGGCAAAACAGTGCATTTTTAAGGGCAAAACAGGGAGGAAAAAATGCATTTGCAGGGCACTTTCAGGGAAAGAACAGTAACGTGTGAAGTTTTGAAGTGGCACATCTGTATATGTGCATTTGGTATGTTGTAACACCAACAGCATTTTTTTACCAACAGCATGTTCAGACGGGGGTCCGCAGCCAATTACATATGAAAGTTGGGGGTCCTCGACACGAAATAGTTTGAGAAGCACTGATGTGAATAATTTATGAATTACTAAATGAATGAACATAAATGTCTAAAACAGTGTGAACAGACCATAAATATGAAGACATAAGTATAGTAAACAGAACAGACCATAGATACACACGGAGATAGACGGGAACGCCCCATTCCATGTTAGCTTGGGGTAAAACAGAACAATCTGCCTCATAGAGTTACATCATACACCAGGGGTATTCAACTAGATTAGGCAGGGGGCCACAACTGTAAAATAGTTTGGAGTTGGGGGCCACACAGTGCGCGCACATGCACGTGCGTGCGTGCACACAATTTTCGGGTCTAATTCGGTCTAATTCGGGTCTAATTCGGTCTAATTCGGGTCTAATTCGGTCTAATTCGGTCTAATTCGGGTCTAATTCGGTCTAATTCGGGTCTAATTCGGTCTAATTCGGTCTATTTCGGTCTAATTCAGGTCTAATTCGGTCTAATTCGGGTCTAATTCGGTTCTATTTAAGGTTCTAAATTAAGTTCCAATGAAAGATGGCCTTTCAAGAACTAATGAAGGATAAATAATTTGTACTGTTTTAACTTTGATAACATAAAAACAAACATATATTTACATAAATAATAATTATGAAAAACAAACCAAAAAAAAAACAAGATTTATTTATTTTTTTGGGAATATGGCCAGGGGCCACAAGGAAGCTCCTCGCGGGCCGCACGGGGCCGCCAGTTGAATATCTATGTCATACACAATCGTTTGGATCACTTTCAGAGCTATTTTATGGACGATAGAAACATTGACAGCCAAGAAAAATCCATCAGAAGGACAGCTGGAACACAAGCGTACATTCGCCCTCGGAAAAGTTGACTTATTAAGATATGAGAGACTAAAAGGACCAAACAATGCCAATCTATGAGCTCACAGCGCGTCGGAACGCGACGCGTTGTAACTGTGAGCTAGATTGGCAATGTTTGGTTTATGTTCCCCCCCAGAATACGTAAACTGGGGTTCATGTGGTTTATCAGATTATCCTTATATCTGGCATTGATCAGGCTTCACTTAGGCGTCTACAGCTGGTCCAGAACGCAGCCGCCCGCCTCCTCACCGGCACTAAAAAACGCGACCACATAACACAAGTCCTATGGCCACTCTTCGTTGGCTCCCGGTTCATTTTAGAATTGATTTTAAGGTTCTTTTATTTGATTTAAAACCATTCACGGCCTGTCCCCCTCCTATCTCTCTGACCTAATTGAGCCCTATATTCAGTGGTGGAAAAAGTACTAAAATTCTTTACTTAAAAATACTCTGTTACAAGTAATAGTCCAGAATTAAACATTTACTTGAGTAAAAGTGCAAACGTATTGGCATCAAAATGTACTTAAAGTACCAAAAGTAAAAGTACTAAATATTTGAAAATAGCAGATCTACAAGCTCACAACGCGTCGCGATGCGACGCGTTGTGAGCTTGTAGATCGGCTATTTTCAAATAGCCTAGGTATAAAATAGGGCTAAATTGGTAAATGTATGTTTTATAATGTAATAATTTATATCTGAAAAGTAACTAGTAACTAAAGTTTTCAAATAATTGTAGTGGAGTAAAAGTACAATATTTGCCTTTGAGATGTAGTGGAGTAGAAGTAAAAGCATTGGAAATTGGAAATACTCAAGTAAAGTACAAATACCTCAAAATTGTACTTAAGTACAGTACTTAAGTAAATGTACTTAGTTACTTTCCACCACTGCCTATATTCCAACCAGGGCCTTGAGGTCTGCGGATAAGCTACTGCTGGTCCCTCATACGACCAATTTGAGGAGTAGGGGTGACCGTGCTTTTGCGGTTGCGGGCCCCAGGCTCTGGAATTTGCTGCCCCTCCCCATTAGATCTGCCCAGTCGATTGGGGCTTTTAAAAACTTACTAAAAACTCACTTATTCTCTCTTGCTTTTAGTCGCATTTAGCTATCCTGTTCTGTCCTAACTCTGCATTGTTTTGTTTCTCTTTTGTTTTTCTCTTGTTTTTGGTCCTGTGTATATATCATTTGTTGATGCCTCTTTGTGTCTAATTTACCTTATTTTAACCATGTTCAGCACTTTGGTTGGCTTTGAGCTGTTGTAAATGTGCTATAGACCAATTATTTGTTTACTAACATTGAGCCTGGACGCACAGGTGATTGTTTCACGCAATCAATTCCCAACCTGTTTCGGGGTGCACTGGTTTCAGCACACCCCAACCCCCTCTTGTGTGTGTTGGCTAGTGAGACGCGTCCTAACGAGACCTGATATAATGGGTTTCGTTGCGCGCATACTGGCTGCACGCAGCCAGTATGACGTCGTCTGTTAAGGGGTCTATATAAATAAAGTTTGATTTGATTATCCTTATATCTTGTTGCATGAGTCAAGTTTCAGCACAAGCACCACTGAGACCCGGAGATCTGTTTCCCTCTTTCCATCTCCGTCAGAATACCAAAACGCTCGCCGCAAAACACAGTCGCCCCGGGGCAAACCCGACGGGGATTCACCTGGTATTCCTAAATGTAACCTCAGTAAAAACGCTGCCAAACACATAACCTTATTCCTAAACGTAACCTCAGTAAAACTATGCCTAACCCTGAACTTATTTCAAACCTTATCCTCTGTGAAACAAATACAAGAATACAAGAACCTGCGGGGCCTGCAAAAATCCCGCACCGTCCCACAGTAAACCGGATGATGTAACACACCTAACCCTGCTTGTTCTATTTGTTTTATGGGCTAATAAAAATAAGCAAACTTTCCCAAGTTATGTCATGTGTTTGTGTGGTCACTTACTTGTTATAAACACTATCAAATGCAGAGGAGACAGGTTTGTGAATATATATATATATATATATATATATATATATATATATATATAAAATATTGTTGCTGTCCTTATATGGCCGTGACACGGCCTCTCTTTCTATCTCTCGCGCTCTCATTCTTTTTCCGTAGGCTATGTAATGTTTATAGCAATGAGTACTATCAGAATATAGAACTATTCAACACTTATTTTAACAAAAGAAAAAAACAACAACTTACCTTTAATTGATCATGTCTTGTAATAGTGTCTCTACCAGGCGATTAAACACTGTGCATGTGTAAACATGTTTTGTAACACGGAGGGCAGGGACGTGCACAGATAGACTCTAGGTGGCGCTAGAGCACCTGCCCTTTGCCCTCTTGACCAGAAGTGCCCTTTTGAAAAAAAGGGCATTTTTTTCATTTTACAGCAGGGGTCTTCAACAGGGGGTCCGGGACCCCTAGGGGGTCCTCAGAGTTACTACAGGGGGTCCGCCAAATCTTTATGTGATACGATTTTTCTTTTTACCATAACCACTCGAAACCTAGCATCCCTTTTCTGAGGAGAACTTTAGCCAGAAATAGCAGATCTACAAGCTCACAACGCCTCGCGCTGCGAGGCGTTGTGGGCTTGTAGATCGGCTATTTTTGGCAAAGAGGTATAGGTGTAGAGGGAAAAAAGAGCAGACCAAGTAAAAAAAAAAAAAGTATAATTTACTTGAGCACCTGCCCCTCAAAATGTCTGTGCACGCCACTGACGGAGGGAGACGAGAGGTAGAGCCCTGCGCGGGACTATTTTCTTAGTCCCGCGTTTGACCACTCCCGCACGTTCCCGCATTGATTTTTTTTCCTGACCGCCCGCAGTTAACCCTTTAAGACCTGGGACGCGTCTGTGTCGCATGTTTTAGACTTTACAGATTTTAGACTTTGGCTATTCAAAAATAGCAGATCTACAAGCTCATAGCGCTATGAGCGAGTGCCGCGCTATGAGCTTGTAGATCTGCTATTTTTGAAAAATCGTTATTTTTTTTTGCAAATCTTGAGATTTGAGTTAGAAAAGCGAACATTTGTAACTCAAATCTTTGCTTCTGGGGGATTCAACAGTTTTTTGAAAAAACGTATGTCGCCATAATATCAGTGGTTGTTTTTTCCATGTCAAGGACCCCCAAAATGACGTGTATTTGGCCACGGACCCCCATCTAAAAATAAATGTTCCAGGGACCCCCGGAAGCAAAGATTTGAGTTAAAATGTTTCGCTTTAAAACAATATATATATTAAAAGATTTGCACACATTTTCACGATTTTTTCAAAAATAGCAGATCTACAAGCTCGTAGCGCGGCACTCGGTGCCACGCTACGAGCTTGTAGATCTGCTATTTTGGAATAGCCAAAGTGGAAAATAATGCTTTTTAGCTCTAATCAAAAAGTGACACAGATGCTTCTTCAGGGCTTCAAGGGTTAATTACTGACCGCCGCTCCCTCCCGCAGGAAAAAAATAAATCCCATTTTGTCCCGTGCCATCCCGCGGGTTCCTTTTAACGTTTACTCCCGCGGGTTAATTTTATCATTAAATATTAAATATCACAAATTAACTCGCGAGACCCACACGGAAAGGAAATATATGAACATATATGCCAATATATGGCAGGTATATGCAGAATATATGCCGCTTATATGTCATATTCAGGCTCATATATGTGCATATATGTTGACATATAGGGAATATGTCTTATATATGTCCACATATATGCCACAATCAGGTTCATATATTTGCATATATGTCACAAATGTCTACATATATAGCTAATATATATTTGACTTTTTGCATATATGTCATACATAATGCCTATATATATATATAGCTCATATACCTATCTCCCTTTTTTATTTGCAAGGTAATATGTGCATATCAGTCCAAAGTTATATAAGAAAATGAATTCATTATTGTACGTATTTCCATCCAATGTAGATTGTGGTTTGTGGATTGTGGAAGATATAATATAAAGACAATATTGTTTAATTAGGTCTGCTGCCACTCTTATTTATTTAAAAACACAACTAAAGACCTTTCTGTTTTCCATTGCCTTCTAGAGGCACAACAATTTAAAATGTTTTACATGATTTGAACATCATCATCGTTATCAGTTATTATCATCATTAGTAGTTTTATCCTTCAACTTCTTGTTTATTTAACCCCAAAATGACTGCTATACAGGTTTTGTAGCAATTTGTAGCAATTATAGAAATATTAGACCTTAATTGTCGAATGTTTAAGAATGTTCTAATCAGGATGCGCTAAAACCCGCAATATTTATATATAAAACATTTTCTTTATTATATGAAACAGTGGTTTTCAACCAGTGGTCCGGGGACCACCAGTGGTCCTTGAGGGGGTTCCAGGGGGTCCCCAGCCAAATTAATAATTAGGAACCAAATTGACCCTTATATGTCTGTAACTCTAAGAGTGTACAAATGGAACCAAATGGACCCTAACGGGTCCATTTGGTTCCATTTGTACACTCTCAGAGTTAAATGAACACTAATGGTGATGATACAGTCTAGATTGGGACCCCCGAGAAATCAAAATGGTTGAGTCCCTGGCATATCTTTTCAAATGGGGGTCCGTGGGCTAATATGTGTCAATTTGGGGGTCCTTGACGCGAAAAAGGTTGAAAACCCCTGCTCTATAGCAATGATTACTATCACAATATAGTGATTTAACCTTTTAACAAAATACTTTTTGTTTTAACCCAAAAATATCACTTACCCTACCTTTAAACGTACCATAATATCAAAGCCCAACAGCCATTAACTCACTGAGTGCCAGGATCGCCAGAATTATTTCAGAATTGATTCTGAAAAGTGCCAGAGTTTTTTTTCACAGAAAACAAGTGCTTAATAGGAAGAGAGATATAGCCTTTTTTAGTTCTAAGTTAAACAAGGAGTGGATGGAGCTGCACATCTTCAGGTAATGATATCTTGGGTTCTTTTTTTTCCAATATTTTTTCAAAAACACGTCTCCAGCTCCAGTGTTCATTTCCAGATTTACAATTGTGTTTTCTGTAGGTTTTTAAAACAAGGATAGTCTAGGGTTTGGCTTGTGTTGTGTGTAAATCTCTGCCATGTTGAACTGCGTTTCCAAACTGTAATGGCGTCGATGTCTCCTGTGCTTGGAAGTGCTGCGCTACGAGCTTGTAGATCTGCTATTTTTGAAAAATCGTGAAAATGTGTGCAGATCTTTGAATATATATATTTTTAAAAGCGAACATTTTTAACTCAAATCTTTGCTTCTGGGGGGGGGTCCCCGGAACAAGATATTTTGATGGGGGGTCCGCGGGCCAAATACATATCATTTTGGGGGGGGGTCCTTGACATGGAAAAAGATTGAGCACCACTGATATAGAAACATACGTTTTTCAGAAAACTGTTGAGATTTAGGAGACATGTAGAATCGGCTTCAGGTCTCAATGGGTTAAATTGGTATGAGTTTGAAAAACCTCAAATCCCTCTGTCTGTACCAGCTGTGGGGGAAATCTGTGTTTCCCCCCCGAGCCAAACTCCGCCCCCCTAGGTACCACCCACTGATGACACTACGGCGTGTGCATAAAGACATTTAAAGACATATAAAGACATATAAAGACATATAAAGACATAAATACAGTAAACACAAGCAACAGACCCGTTGGAAGCAGGCTGCTGCGTTGGCACCGTGCCCGTGGATCGGCCGCCGCCCCGCGGACTGCTTCCGTCCGCCGCGCGATTGGACGAACGCGCTTCGCCGCCGGCCGCGTGGCATCTCCGAATGGGCGCTGGCGCGACGTGACCCGGGATCGGTTCGCCGATTCCCAGCAGTTTCCTGATGATCCCTCTCACGTCCTGTTCTGCTGGCCTGGAGTGTGACACATTATAGAGTCTGAATTACACCTCCTTCTACACCTCCTGTTCTGTAGAGTCTAGAACTACACCTCCATCTACACCTCCTGTTCTGTAGAGTCTAGAACTACACCTCCATCTACACCTCCTGTTCTGTAGAGTCTAGAACTACACCTCCATCTACACCTCCTGTTCTGTAGAGTCTGAACTACACCTCCATCTACACCTCCTGTTCTGTAGAGTCTAGAACTACACCTCCATCTACACCTCCTGTTCTGTAGAGTCTAGAACTACACCTCCATCTACACCTCCTGTTCTGTAGAGTCTAGAACTACACCTCCATCTACACCTCCTGTTCTCTAGAGTCTAGAACTACACCTCCATCTACACCTCCTGTTCTGTAGAGTCTGAACTACACCTCCATCTACACCTCCTGTTCTGTAGAGTCTAGAACTACACCTCCATCTACACCTCCTGTTCTGTAGAGTCTGAACTACACCTCCATCTACACCTCCTGTTCTGTAGAGTCTAGAACTACACCTCCTGTTCTGTAGAGTCACATTATAGAGTCTGAACTACACCTCCTCCTACACCTCCTGTTCTATAGAGTCTGAACTACACCTCCTCCTACACCTCCTGTTCTATAGAGTCTGAACTACACCTCCTCCTACACCTCCTGTTCTATAGAGTCTGAACTACACCTCCTCCTACACCTCCTGTTCTGTAGAGTCTGAACTACACCTCCTGTTCTGTAGAGTCTGGAACTACACCTCCTGTTCTGTAGAGTCTAGAACTACACCTCCTGTTCTGTAGAGTCACATTATAGACACATTATAGAGTCTGAACTACACCTCCTCCTACACCTCCTGTTCTATAGAGTCTGAACTACACCTCCTCCTACACCTCCTGTTCTATAGAGTCTGAACTACACCTCCTCCTACACCTCCTGTTCTATAGAGTCTGAACTACACCTCCTCCTACACCTCCTGTTCTGTAGAGTCTGAACTACACCTCCTGTTCTGTAGAGTCTGGAACTACACCTCCTGTTCTGTAGAGTCTAGAACTACACCTCCTGTTCTGTAGAGTCACATTATAGACACATTATAGAGTCTGAACTACACCTCCTTCTACACCTCCTGTTCTATAGAGTCTGAACTACACCTCCTTCTACACCTCCTGTTCTATAGAGTCTGAACTACACCTCCATCTACACCAGTGGTTCTCAAACTTTTTCATGTCAAGGACCCCCAAATTGACACTTATCAGCCCGCGGACCCCCATTTGAAAAATGTATGCCAGGGACCCCCCATAAGAGAAGATTTTTACGGCTCTCTAGCAGTGATTCTCAACCATTTTAATTTCAAGGACCCCCCAGTTTAACATGCATTAGGGCTACGGACCCCCATTTAATGGCATTTCTATCTCTGGGACCCCAATTCATATTGTAAAATCTATGTCAATGTAACTCTGAGAGTGTACAAATGGAACCAAATGGACCCGTTAGGGTCTAGAACTACACCTCCTGTTCTATAGAGTCTAGAACTACACCTCCTGTTCTATAGAGTCTAGAACTACACCTCCTGAATGTGATATAGAGTCTGAACTACACTACCATACTAGGCAGACAGACAGGCAGACAGACAGACAGGCAGGCAGGCAGACAGACAGACAGACAGTGTGCGGTTGTCACATTTACGTACCGTTGTGCGGCATTTCCAGTATGCACCCTGTTTGTCCTGGCTCCGTTAGCCACGCCCCTGGCTCCGTTAGCCACGCCCCTGGCTCTGTTAGCCACGCCCCTAGCTCCGCTAGCCACGCCCCTGGCTCTGTTAGCCACGCCCCTGCCATTCTGGTTACAACAAACAAAGAGACAAACACTCAATCAATTATTATAATGAATTAAAATGATAATTATCTTCTGTGCTCCATTAACCACTTAAAGAAGCACTTCATCCATTTTTTACTTAAAGAGGTACCATGTTTTTGCACTTTTTCTGTTTTTCATGTGTCTATGAGGTTGATAGAACTTCATTAAGCCCCCTGGTGGTGTTTGTATGGTGTTTTATGTCTTCTCTGACTATTTTGAGTTTCTACCTGGAGGCTGAAACCTTGAGGGTCAAACGTGCCAATAGAAAAACAGCGCTTTAGTGACCAGGTAAAAACATACCCTCCCCCTCATTATCATAACACAACAGGTGTGGGCATGAGGAGGAGGAGGAACTAGGACAGGTGGGTGGTGCTAAGGTGGTGGAGGAGGTGCTAAGGTGAGAACGAGGTATACTTAATGAACTGGAGGCGTGTCCACATAAAAACAATTTTAACAATTTCTGTACACTTTTTTGAAAATAATCTTCCTCCTAGTATAACCATAATACCTGATGATTATGTTTTAGGAGGGGGGGAATCACAGCACCCCGTCTTTAATCTTCATATAATTGATTCAATTGGACCAATCGTATTAAGATAAGATATAATATAATATTGAATTAATATATTGAATAAAAACATAATACAACTAGAAAAAGTGCTCCTCGGAGCACAGGTCTCCTCCAGTACTGTTCCTGATTAATCCTGTCTTACCTCACTTCAAAAGATATAAATGATCTTCTGAAGTGACACACCTATTTATAGGTCTCTATTTCATCATGCGTCTCGCTAGCCAATCAAAGCACACCCTTTCAACATATTGTCACGTGTCACGTGAAGCTTGACCAATGTTAGCTCGGTGGACACACGGACACACGGAAGGACGAGAACGAAAACTGGCGGAGAAAATGATTCATGATTATAATTATATAATCAAAACGAGGTGATTTTAAGATGGTTACCGCGGCGACAGGCGTGGAGTCCTGGAGGCTGGACAGTGGAGGCTGCATCGCAACGCTGTCCGTCTCTGGCTTCGTCCAATAAATCCATCTCTTGGGGAACGCCATCTTATGTACGATAAAGACATTATTGTGTTAAAAACATTGTCTGTATGATCAATACATTATACATTAACAACATCTTATGTACGATAAAGACATTATATGTTAATAACATTGTCTGTATGATCAATACATTATACATTAACAACATCTTATGTACGCTAAAGACATTATGCAAGCCCTTCAGCCCATCCTGCACCGTGATTGGCCAATAGTCTACAACGCAGTCTACACCCCTTTGTTAATGCAAATCGATACTTTTGCAAAGTCAGCCAATCACATTACAGCTAGTGTCATCACCACTAGCTGTAATGTGATTGGCTGACTTTGCAAATTCAGGACTGTGATTGGCTAGCGAAACACATGACACATGTGCAGCCCTATGAATAGCAGTATGGACTTGGAAAAAGTAATTTATTCTTTTTTTTAAGTGAGTCATGTTGTGATGACCAGACACCGCCCACTTCACACTGGGTGTGATTTTTTCAATAATGACCACCTCACCATACATTATCCCGCTTATTACACGGCTACTTAATACATAAATAGATAAACTGACCCAACGGTAACAACAAAACAAAGTATTTCCTTGCTTATGACAGTATTCCATAAGTGTTGGTCTGGGCGGACAGGTTCGCCTAGGAAAGCAAATGAAAGTATTCCATAAGGTAACCGGACGACTCGCCCCAAAACACACTCGCCCCCCATTCTATAGAGCGCCGGAGTACCCTATAATACCCATAGACCAGTGGTTCTCAAACTTTTTCATGTCAAGGACCCCCAAATTGACACTTATTAGCCCGCGGACCCCCATTTGAAAAGATACATTTTAAGGACCCCCCAGTTAGACATGCATTAGGGCTACGGACCCCCATATAATGGCATTTCTATCTCTGGGACCCCAATTAATGTTGTAAAACCAATGTCAACTTAACTCTGAGAGTGTACAAATTGTACAATTGTACAATTTGTTCGGTTCGGTAGTCCAATCAGAGGCAACTGGGGGGGGCGGGACAACTAGATTCTGACAGGTCTTAGAAAAGACGCGCTGTGATTGGGCCAGTAGTCAACGCGCTGTGTGAGTGCTGTGATTGGCCAGTATAGTCACTTTGAGCGTCCGGTTATCCTACGCTAAAATGGCGGGCCGCGATACGAGTTGCTCCAACGAACTGCAGAGGCCAAGGAGGTGTTAGTCCGGGAGTCAAAGGGGGATTTTTGGATGAACGTGGTTTCGTCGGTAAAAGTTTTTTTCTCAACTGATTCTTGCTGCTGGGGGTCCCCTCTGCTGGGGGTCCCCTCTGCTGGGGTTCCCCTCTGCTGGGGGTCCCCTCTTAAGGATTCAAGAGGGTGCCCAGTGAAATCCCTTGGGCATTTTTTTATTATTAACCCCTTAATGCCCAAAACACAAAAAAAAAATCACCCAAAATAGACTTCTATGCCTATGGTATTTCATGCAAAATACTTGATCTAATTGCTTAAAATGTGCTTTCTACAGTGTGTAGTGTATCCATGTAAGTGGATGTGCTTTTAAATATTAACCCCTTCATTCCCAGAACAACTTAATCTTTAAACTGTGATATTGTGAAATAGAACATGCACAGAAATCAAATCAAATGCGATCAGACCTGCTTTCTACTAAGTCTAATAGTGGAACTGGTCATGTTTCCTTTTGGATGAATGCATATTAACCCTTTGAGGCCAACCATCTTTTAGTCATCAACCCTTAAATGCCCAAAACAAACAACGTTTTTTTATGGCATTTTATGCAAAAAAATATTGATTTAGCGCATCAAGTTTGATTTCTACAGTGTTTATCAATGAACGTGGATGTGTAAAATTAGTTTTTTTGATTTCACATTAGAACATTTCATAGATATTTAACTCCTTCACACCCGAAGCACCAAAATCCATTAAAAATGTTGATTTATGACATGTTATGCACAGTAAATCATATGAAAAAAATGCCCAAGGGATTTCACCGGGCACCCTCTTGAATCCTTAAAGGACGACTTCACCGCTTTTCAACCTATCTTCATATAATAGGTCCTCACTAATACTCATGATAAAATGGTACAATTTTTTTCTACTCGGTCTGTGTCTCAGAGGAGGGCTGTGGACAGTTCAGAGTCCCGTCTACCAGTGACATCATCAATGGGGAATCCAAGCTAATAGAAACTGAAGGCTTTCTATTCCTGGAAAGTTGCAATGCAATGATAGAAGCCATTGTTCTCGTGTTAATAAAAATCTAAATAAAAAATGTGAAATCTTGTTGGAAAATAAAAATCATGTCTAACGATGATGTCACTGGTAGACGGGTTTCTGAACTGTCTACAGCCCTCCTCGGAGACACAGACTAATTAGAAAAAAATTGTACCATTTTATCATGAGCTTTAGTGAGGACCAATTATATGAAGACAGGTTGAAAAGCGGTGAAGTCGTCCTTTAAGAGGGGACCCCCAGCAGCAAGAATCAGTTGAGAAAAAAACTTTTAACCGACGAAACCACGCCGCGACAAACAAGGAGGTGTAGAAGAGAGGACCAAATAGAATCACTTTTTGGTTATTGCATCATCTATTTCCAGTGGTGGAAAGTAACTAAGTACATGTACTTAAGTACTGTACTTAAGTACAATTTTGAGGTATTTGTACTTTACTTGAGCATTTCCAATTTCCAATGCTTTTACTTCTACTCCACTACATCTCAGAAGCAAATGTTGTACTTTTACTCCACTACATTTACTTGAAAACTTTAGTTACTAGTTACTTTTCAGATGTAAACTATGATATAATGAAACATACATGAACCACTTTAGCCCTATTTTATACCTATAGGCTATTTGAAAATAGCAGATATACAAGCTCACAACGCGTCGCGACGCGACGCGTTGTGAGCTTGTAGATCGGCTATTTTTTCCCCGGCTATTTTTACTTTTGGTACTTTAAGTACATTTTGATGCCAATACTTTTGTACTTTTACTCAAGTAAATTTAGAATTCTGGACTTTTACTTGTAACGGAGCATTTTTATATTGCAGTATTGGTACTTTTACACAAGTAAAACATTTGAGTACTTTTTCCACCACTGTCTATTTCTCACTTCAAATGTTTTATAAAACGTTGTTTAGCTGTATGTGTGTGTGTGTGTGTGTGTGTGTGTGTGTGTGTGTGGCTGTCATCATGTCAGTCACACAAAAGCATCAAACATAACAGATCTATAAGCTCACAATGCGGGGACGCGGTGCGAGCTTGTAGATCTGCTATTTTTACACATTTTCAACATGTTTAGAGTGAAGACGAGTTTAAAGGCAGAGTATGTGATTTACTTTGTTTAAAATAAGAGTTAAATAGCTCTGTGTTGTGACTCACCACGCACACACACACACACACACACACACACACACACACACACACACACACACACACACACACACACACACACACACACACACACACACACACACACACACAGTGTCACACAGTGTCACACAGCATACTTACTTACCCTCCAATAGCACTTCTAGCAACACGTAACAAACACAAACAGACCTGCACGTCGTAGCTATAGCCTGGAGGTGTAACAGAGATTAGTGGGTTCCACTTGCTCCCTAAGTAAGGGCATTTCTTATTGGTTAGTGGGCGGCACCTTATTGAGTAACACAGGTGTCCATGTTAGAGAGGTGCCAGTCTTGATTAGATTTGCCCAAGACGTGCTGCTGAGGCGTGTGTTACACCAAAAGAGGTGTCTGACCAGAAAACTGTGTCTATTCTTACCAGATTTGGCCAAGAATAAACTGTCAACAAAGAGAGGGTCTGGAACTTCATTCATTCACACAACACAACGCAGATCAACTGTTACAGAGGCTTCCACTGGTTTCCGGTTCCGGTGACAGTTTGAACAATGTTTTTATAAAGCTTTTAATTCATCTGAACAACATACACACACACACACACACACACACACACACACACACACACACACACACACACACACACACACACATTAACACACACACACACACACACACACACACACACACACACACACACACACACACACACACACACACACACACACACACACACACACACACACACACACACACACACACACACACACACACACACACACACACACACACACGCCAGGTCTTGGAAAACCCCACCCCCGCTGCTCAAACCCCGCCCGCGCTTCTCAAACGCCCTGGTGACGCAGGCAAACGCCGCCCCTTTTGTCCTTCTGCAATATCTAATGTATTTATTAACGTCAAACGTAGTCTTAGAAAATAATTTCTCCATGCTACGTGACCACAGCAGTACGGTTTCACTGCGACCACCTCCATTCAGAACGTCATGTTTTATTTTTTTATTACAAATTAGTTTAAATAATAATACATTCATTCATAATAATAAATAATAAATGATGGCACATACACACGTTTCCACTTCGCTGGACTGTCTGTACATTGATCCGTTTAACTGCTAAAAAAGACACTAATCTTTTATGTAGGCCAATTAATGATATGCCAGCCAACTTGTGATATGGAGTATTAATATTATGGAGTATATAATGATGGTCTTCATTGTTTCTCTGCTGGCTTGATTGCATATATATATTATATATATATATATATATATATATATATATATATATATATATAGATAGATAGATAGATAGATAGATAGATAGATAGATAGATAGATAGATAGATAGATAGATAGATATATATATATAAACAAGCATTTCAAGGGTAAATGTAAGTATGATAATGATGTACTGTGCATGTTCACATGTTCACATTATTTATATATATATATATAAATAATGTGAACATGCACAGTACATCATTATCATACTTACATTTACCCTTGAAATGCTTGTTCATGCCCAAAATCATTGGATATACAGGGTTTGAAGCAATATTAGACCTTAATTTCAAAATGTTCAATCATGTATAGTCTATGCTTTAAATTACTTAATACCGCTTTTCCATTTTTTTTTTTACACAATTTTACATCAAGATCCCCACTCTTCCTTAGCCTCTGTCTCACAAAACACCCATGTGTTGTGAGCTTGTAGGTCTGCTAGTTTTGTCATTCGCAATGCTGCACAACCAAGTGTGGGTGGTTAAATTGATTATCCACACGCAATAAAGAACATGATACTTAAATAATACAACAGAATGCACCTTGGTGTATTACTGAATCAATGCATGGTCAGGGAGCACCATCAGGGATGAATGGTCCATATACAACCATTAGGCTGAACAGAGAATCTTCTGATTAGTGTAACATCTGGCACAAAAGATAAGTACATGAAATAACACGTCTACAGAATTAGGATCTTTATTCGTCTCTGAAAAACAGGATTTATGTGGTAGTTTGTACAGCAGCTAAGGGCCAGACAGCTTCAGGCCAACATTGTTTTAGGCACAAATAATAATCTGAGGCAGCATGTCTAGTTTACACCAGCAGCACCCTGTTTGGAAGGTATACAGAGGGATCTGAACACAACATGGCAGTCTGAGGTCAAATGGCACAGAGCTAAGAAGTTAAGAGCACACCACATTTGTTAAAGTTGTTCTGTGCAAATTTCCAAAAAACGACTTTTAGCAGCCTCTGCTGGTCATTACCGTCACTGCAGGCCGTTTCTTTATTACTGCGTCACCCAGAATTCCATTCGTTTTCACCGGAAGACGGAAGTGTTTCAAAAAGCGTTCTTTTAATAGTTTTATACGATCTGTGGATCGTTTCTCTTAGCCAGTGGAGCATTAGTTACCGTGAGCTGTGTTTTCTTTTTCTGTTTTTTTTTTCGTTCTTCAAATCATACAATCTCTTAAAATCAGCGTGAGTTTCCTTTTGTTATTAGCGCGGTAGTTCCTGGCCAAACAGGAAACCGGCGCGGTAGTTCCTGGCCAAACAGGAACCTGGTGCATTTCCGCTTCCATTTTCTGGCCAGGTGATGTCATTTTCGAGGGAAAGTCATGCTCGACAGCGTTCAATAGAAAATATATAAATAAAAGGCTTTCGGGGGTGAAATTCATGGAGTGGGTGTTGTGAAACATTTGCCACTCACAAAAGATATACAATTTAACTTTAGTTTTACTGAAAACGTTACCTAGTATTACTTTAACAGTAAAAGCAAACTAACAAGACAACTATTTGGCCTAACCCTCACTCAAGTGAACTGTCGGGGTTGGCTCAAGGTACAGTAGAAGACAGCATGCAACATATCGCCACGGATCTGGTCTTCAAGATGCTCAGAGGATCAGTGCGCCTGCCCAGATACCTGTCAAACTACTTCTCTAGACTCAATGAGCAATCACTTTGGGTGCCTTTTGCTCTCTGCAACAGAGTGTGCCAGAAAATGGGGAGCTCTCGTTCGGACCGTCTTGGATGGCTGTAGCCGTGGTCAGGTCCAGTCAGGACCTTGACAGGACGTCCAGCATTTAGGCGACGCCTTCCCCCCAAGCGGACCTTGCGCCTGCGTATTGATGGTGGCCCCACATGGATTGCAGGCCCTGCATGCCTGGCAGCTCTACGGATGGCTGCCGATCTGTATGATGCCAACCTGGTGTTATTGTAGCGGCCAAACATATGGAGGGCTGTGGTAACTTTGACTGGATTGTTTTTAGCGGTGCCAACCGCTCTATACATGACTTTGTCTGTGTGTCCGTTTGTTTGAGCCTGGGATGAATGAGCACGGGATTTTAAACAGCTATAACTCCAGTTTGCAGCATGCCACCAAGTCCACATTTGGTATGTGGACTTAGACCACCAATAGGGACCAGCATGAATTGCTGAAGCCCCGCCCCCTCTGTCTTCCCATTGGCTGGCCTTCAAACAGCCATAACTCAAGTTCGCAGCATGCTACGGAGTACAAATTTTGTACATGCACTAAAACCAGCAATAGGGACGAACTGTAATTACTTAAGCCCCGCCCCCTCTGTCTGCCCATTGGCTGGGATTTAAACAGCCATTCCAGTTTGCAGCATGCTACCAAGTACAAATTTGGTAAGTGGACTCAGACCACCAATAGGGACGAACTGAAATGAGTTAAGCCCCGCCCCAAAGGCACCGCTTCCTTCACACAGGGTGTGATTTTTTATTTTTTGGTAGGCTTTGACTGCAGCCGCTACTGCAGCTGCCAAAGATGAGTCGCTGCTGACCTTAGCTTTCAAGTCATCATACAGCTCAGCAAGTCCTGCTGTTGCAGCTTCACGTGATGCTGGAAAACAATACAAAATCAGTTAACAAAATGCATACTTTTAGAAGAGCGAGTAATTATGTTATCACTGCAATACTGTACAACAGGCCTAAAAGTTAAAATAATCCAGTCTGACTGATTACCTTCTTCTGAAGCAGCCCAGTGAGCCTCTTCAGCAACGCTCTCCTCCACGGAGAGGGTGCCAGGGTCAATGGCCACGTCCGCGTCTCTCACCGTCTCTGGCTGAAGCTCGGGCTCGCGCACCTCCCTCAAGGGTTTAAAGAACTGGACAGGATGATGTTCTAAAAATGAAGCAATATTGCACATTCCGCTGTCATCCGTTTTTATTGTCATTACTACACAGGTAGGGTAAGGGAGTTATCCTACGCTGAGTAGATACAAAAACAGCAACAGATCGATGTCCAGTCACTATTGCTGTTTTGTTGTATTTATTGAAGTATTGCAGTTGACATGTAAATTATGGTTATGGTTTCTGTTAAGAACTGTTTGGCTCCCTCACATGTGTCCTTACACAATTACTGCACCTGTGCCCCTATATATTACACACACACACACACACACACACACACACACACACACACACACACACACACACACACACACACACACACACACACACACACACACACACACACACCTGTCCATCTAAAGACTGCCACCAAGTGTCCAATAATAATACAACACACCTTACCTAATGTGCCACCATCATAAATGGCTCCTACAAATATGATAGAACAAAATGTATATAAAATGCATTAAAATCACAGTACAATTGATCACCTTACCCAATTGAACCCCAGGATCCATATGCGGTGTGTGTGTGTGTGTGTGTGTGTGTGGGGGGGGGGGGGGGGGGGGGGGGGGGGTGTACAAGCTCACAGCGCGTCACGTTGTGAGCTTGTAGATCAGCTATTTTTGGCGAAGACATTTGGTGTAGACTTTTACTTTTCTCCACCCAAAAAACTAAAATGGCAAATCTACAAGGTCAGGCTCTTGTGACCTTCTAGATGTGCCATTTTCGCTATTCACTGTACAACAAAGTATGTAGGGGTTTAGATGTTAAATATAATTTATATTTACTTACTACCAGTTGCGATGTAGTGTAGCTCTGCCTTCTCGTCTGCCGTCTGTGGCAGGAAGTTGGAACATGACACTCTATGCTGGAGGACAACAGCAGCCTGGTGTTTGCAGGGCCCACCAGTGCTACCCATTGGACAGGTGCATGTTGCCAGGTCAAGATCTACATCGTAGGTCTTTCCAGGAGTAGAGGAGCTTTGGACTTTGAAGTGGCTGGCAGCAATCTATGTGGAAAAGACAAAAACTTTTGTATTAATTCACTGAAACTTCTTTCCACCTCCATCCTTTCCAGGTGAATTTATTCAGTCACTAATCAATGTGGCTTTGTTTAAAAAAAAGAAGTACTACTCAACTGGTGGATGTCCTCAGGTTTTACAGTGTTGTCCTTCACCAGGAACCTTGACTTCTGGAAGGCTTCCCAACGGCCAATGGCAGCATGAGTTACTTTGGCCTGGTAGTACTCACTCAAGCGGTTTGCCAGGAAGTCGAAAAGCTGCAGTACATTGTATGCCTTGGTGCGATGTAGGATCTTGTCCCTTAAAATCCTCATGGCAGCCTCACAGAAGTTGTTGGTGTTGTTTCCTCTTACAGGCAAGGCGTTCCTGTAGCAGAGGGCCCAACACTCTCTCCGGCTGTAGAGGGTCTCCATGTATGTCTTGAACTTCAGATTCCTTTACAGTGTTAAATACAGAGTATTAATGATATTGAACACATTATGTTTAATTCCAGTATCTACAATGACAAACATTCATCACTAGGTCTGATTGGCTAAAATGCAATGACGCTATATAGTAACATGTCTGCTGTCAGTCACAAATTTGACCAACCTGGTAACAACAGAGCTCTGTGAAGCCTGATGGTAAAGGCTGTGCAATGCAGCTTCCTCCTTGGCATACAGCATACAGTCAGGGTCGGAAATATTTGGACAGTGACACAATTTTCATAATTTTGGCCCTGTACGCTACCACAATGGATTTGAAATGAAACACTCGAGATGCAATTGAAGTGCAGAATTTCAGCTTTAATTTGAGGGTATTTACAACAAAATTGAAAGAAGGGTTTAGGAATTGCAACAATTTTCAAACATAATCCCCTCATTTTAAAGGACCTTAAGTAATTGGACAAATGAATATAATCATAAACAAAATGTTCATTCTTAATACTTTGTTGAAAAGCCTTTGCAGGCGATGACTGCCTGAAGTCTAGAACCCATGGACATCACCAAACGCTGGGTTTCCTCCTTTTTGATGCTTTCCCAGGCCTTGACTGCAGCTGTCTTCAGTTGTTGTTTGTTTGCAGGTCTTTCTGCCTTAAGACGGAAGACATCAGCGGTTGATGACCGCAGGATCATTGCCATGGTAAAGAAGAACCCCTTCACAACATCTACTGAGGTGAGACAGACTCTCCAGGAAGTAGGCGGACCATTATCCAAGTCTACCATAAAGAGAAGACTTCACGAGAGCAAATACAGAGGGTTCACCACAAGGTGCAAACCTTTCATAAGCCTCAAGAATAGAAAGGCTAGATTAGAGTTTGCCAAAACACATCTAAAAAAGCCAGCCCAGTTCCCATCATTCTGGTACAGGTTGATCTTAGTTTCATCTGTCCAAAGAATGCTGTTCCAGAACTGGGCTGGCTTTTTTAGATGTGTTTTGGCAAACTCTAATCTAGCCTTTCTATTCTTGAGGCTTATGAAAGGTTTGCACCTTGTGGTGAACCCTCTGTATTTGCTCTCGTGAAGTCTTCTCTTTATGGTAGACTTGGATAATGGTACGCCTACTTCCTGGAGAGTCTGTCTCACCTCAGTAGATGTTGTGAAGGGGTTCTTCTTTACCATGGCAATGATCCTGCGGTCATCAACCGCTGATGTCTTCCGTCTTAAGGCAGAAAGACCTGCAAACAAACAACAACTGAAGACAGCTGCAGTCAAGGCCTGGGAAAGCATCAAAAAGGAGGAAACCCAGCGTTTGGTGATGTCCATGGGTTCTAGACTTCAGGCAGTCATCGCCTGCAAAGGCTTTTCAACAAAGTATTAAGAATGAACATTTTGTTTATAATTATATTCATTTGTCCAATTACTTAAGGTCCTTTAAAATGAGGGGATTATGTTTGAAAATTGTTGCAATTCCTAAACCCTTCTTTCAATTTTGTTGTAAATACCCTCAAATTAAAGCTGAAATTCTGCACTTCAATTGCATCTCGAGTGTTTCATTTCAAATCCATTGTGGTAGCGTACAGGGCCAAAATTATGAAAATGGTGTCACTGTCCAAATATTTCCGACCCTGACTGATATCTCTGATAACTGTAAGGAGTGGAGCCCGGTCCACTGTAGTGATCCTGTTGTCGTTGGACCACAGCCATCTCCAAGCGGCTTGCAGCAGGTGGAATATACAGAGGACACGTTTTGCTTGGGGGAAGGCTCTTCTTAGTGCCCCTTGCTCTGCCCTGCTGTCATCTGTGAGGAATACTGCAAGCCCTTCTTTACCCCTTCCAGAGAAGGACCGGTCATCCAGTAGAGTCTTCAGCAGTTCCAGACCCTCGAAGATGACTTGCTCCTCCTCGGTAGGGGCGATTATGATACCGAGCGGCAGGCCACCAGCAACACTGTGGGTGAGCAGCAGGAACACCCTCCAGCTATCACGGTCCATGTTCCCTGAAGCGTCCATGAAGCACATTCCCCCACTGTGCTTTATGTGCATGTGCACCCTTTTCATCAATGGGGAGCAGATGGCCACAAGCTCCTTGCCACTAGAAGTTGTCATCACCTTGGCACATTGGTACCCGCACTCATTGTTGTACTCTTCCACCTTCTTCTCTAGAGCCACTGTTATCTCTACTCCTGAACTTCCATACTGCTGGCGGAATATCTGCTGGTACAATCTGTCCAAATACAATAAATGACTTACTTATTTAGTAAGGCTGTAAAACGATTAAACATTTTTAATCGTTTAAACAAAGGCATAACTTCTTTTTGTTATGCCTTTCTTAGTAAAAATATCACACATTACCTGTAGCAGAATTCTAGAGTAGGACACAGTTCTTTGTTTGCTGCAGCAACCAGATAATTGTCCCCATGTTCCTCCTGAAGATCTAGCTTTAGAAGGTCTAAGGCTGCACTTGGAGAGTGTCCCGCTTCAAAAGGTTTAATGAGTTTCTCTCGCGCCTTGTCTCCCACGTCACCGTAGCTGAGTGCCTCTGCCACACTGATGTTGTGGTTGTGGTCACTGCAGATGCTCACCATTGTAGGGAAGGCTGGCACATGAGGATCTGAGCTTTTAGACAAAAATGTTCTTTACTGTGTAACAAAATAGTGCCAAAGATGTTGCAATATTTACAGTAAACCCTACTTACAGACTCTGCCTGCCTCTGCTCACTTCAGTGCGTACAAGTTTTACAGTCATCTTAGCGCGGCAGTTTGTGTTCTTGCTTTTGACTGGAACACAATTATTTGGTATGTTCTCTTTTCCCCGTTTGGGCTGGTAATGTTGGCATCTGTACTCCACCTTAACAGGGTCAATAGGTATTATTTTAGGTGCACCTCTTAGCATGTAAACATCTAAACAGGTTTGTAGTGGCAACTGTTTGATGTGCATGTCCAATGCTGCCTGAATGTTAGAGATGAAGAGGAATCATCATTGAATGCATAGGACCACAATGGAAACAAGTCCCCAGGACTTTTTTGTGTTATCCTTTTAGCCTTCATGTCTTACTGTACCACGTGCTGCACATTTTGAAGTATTGAATCAATTAGTGACTCTCTAACCATTCACATTAATTTTGTTTTACTTACATAGGTTCACCTCTTAGCATGATTCTATAAATGTTATTTTTTATCAAACCAACTTACTTTGAAAAGAACCCTTTGACCCATTCCTTTACGTGTTCTCTCCACCCTCCATGTGACTGGGTGAGATTTTAACCATTCCTTGATTTCATCTTCTGATGACAAGGCCATCCGCAGGGTCGCTTTGAAGTTTATATGATCGCCTGTCTTACCAAGGGTCTCATAATCGCAGACATGGTAATCATAGTCTGGTAGATAGTCCTATGAAGCAAGGAATCAAATAAAAAGAGACAGGCATAAGTGGTGTATATGTGTGTATGTGTGTGTGTGTGTGTGTGTGTGTGTGTGTGTGTGTGTGTGTGTGTGTGTGTGTGTGTGTGTGTGTGTGTGTGTGTGTGTGTGTGTGTGTGTGTGTGTGTGTGTGGGGAAGGCTGGCACATGAGGATCTGAGCTTCTGAGGAGACATTTTAGACAAAAATGTTCTTTACTGTGTAACAAAATAGTGCCAAAGATGTTGCAATATTTACAGTAAACCCTACTTACAGACTCTGCCTGCCTCTGCTCACTTCAGTGCGTACAAGTTTTACAGTCATCTTAGCGCGGCAGTTTGTGTTCTTGCTTTTGACTGGAACACAATTATTTGGTATGTTCTCTTTTCCCCGTTTGGGCTGGTAATGTTGGCATCTGTACTCCACCTTAACAGGGTCAATAGGTATTATTTTAGGTGCACCTCTTAGCATGTAAACATCTAAACAGGTTTGTAGTGGCAACTGTTTGATGTGCATGTCCAATGCTGCCTGAATGTTAGAGATGAAGAGGAATCATCACTGAATGCATAGGACCACAATGGAAACAAGTCCCCAGGACTTTTTTGTGTTATCCTTTTAGCCTTCATGTCTTACTGTACCACGTGCTGCACATTTTGAAGTATTGAATCAATTAGTGACTCTCTAACCATTCACATTAATTTTGTTTTACTTACATAGGTTCACCTCTTAGCATGATTCTATAAATGTTATTTTTTATCAAACCAACTTACTTTGAAAAGAACCCTTTGACCCATTCCTTTACGTGTTCTCTCCACCCTCCATGTGACTGGGTGAGATTTTAACCATTCCTTGATTTCATCTTCTGATGACAAGGCCATCCGCAGGGTCGCTTTGAAGTTTATATGATCGCCTGTCTTACCAAGGGTCTCATAATCGCAGACATGGTAATCATAGTCTGGTAGATAGTCCTATGAAGCAAGGAATCAAATAAAAAGAGACAGGCATAAGTGGTGTATATGTGTGTGTGTGTGTGTGTGTGTGTGTGTGTGTGTGTGTGTGTGTGTGTGTGTGTGTGTGTGTGTGTGTGTGTGTGTGTGTGTGTGTGTGTGTGTGTGTGTGTGTGTGTGTGTGTGTGTGTGTGTGTGATAAATTCAATAGTTTTATATATAATATTTATAGTTTTGCTAGAATGAGTGGTAGCCTACCTTCAAAGCTGGAAACTGGGAGTTGTTAATTGAGGGACTGGTGCAACTCTTCTGCAAAGAGGACTTCTTCCCATCCAATCTGAGGATGAAAAGCATTTTTCTAACTTAATAATACTCCATTGCATACACAAGTGGAGACAACCAGGCAACGTTAAAGCAAATATCAGAGGTTAATTGCAACCAGTGCTGTAACATACAGATGTGCCACTTCAAAACTTCACACGTTACTGTTCTTTCCCTGAAAGTGCCCTGAAAATGCATCTTTTCTTCCCTTTTCTGCCCTTAAAAATGCACTGTTTTTCCCCTGAAAAGAAGTTGTCACTACACACCCCCGTTTTTCCCTTCAACAGACATCCATATACATGAGAACAAAATAATGTGTGTTGAAGAAGGTGTCAGACTCATTATGAGGCGAAAGGTGATTTGAAGAGGTCCTTGACCAGTTGCTCAAATTAATTAGCATCATAAAAGCAGTGATCATCAAAATAATTCAGCATTTTAAATGCCCTTCTTTGTCCCTCTTATTGCCCGGGGAATCCCCTGAAAATTTACTGTCTTGGCGATGGCAGGACATGTGAAGTTTTGAAATGGCACATCTGTATCTAAGTGCATCTACTCAAGTACTGTACTTTATTTTTTACTTTACTGGAGTATGTCCAATTTTAAATACTTTTACTTCTACTCCACTATATCTTAGAGGCAAATATTATACTAACTAAAGCACCCTTTCTGTAAGTCAGTACCTTTGGAGACTTTGGCAAAGAAATTGCCCACAATACATTGCGTAGTGGGAGTTACCAGAGGACGCCGACGCCCACGGTGCCCGGATTTAAAAGGGAAAGAGGCCTTTCTTCTGCGACGTCGCTGGCCGAGAAATAAATGCAGAATTAAGAGGCGTTTGAGAACCTTCAAAAAGCAGGTTTTTGAGGGATTATTTTTATTTATTATTTATTTTATTTCTAAAGGAAAAATTGAAATAGAATTTTTATTATCAAATAAATTGATTAAACACTTTAATCAACCCTATTCTATACTTCGTTGTACAAAGTTGTTGTGCAAAATAAATAAAAACATATCCCAAAAATATAAAGTTACTGTACCACGTGCTGTTTACATTTTGAAGTATTGAATCAATTAGTGACTTGTCTCTAACCATTCACATTAATTTTGTTTTACTTACATAGGTTCACCTCTTAGCATGATTCTATAAATGTTATTTTTTATCAAACCAACTTACCTTGAAAAGAACCCTTTGACCCATTCCTTTACGTGTTCTCTCCACCCTCCATGTGACTGGGTGAGATTTTAACCATTCCTTGATTTCATCTTCTGATGACAAGGCCATCCGCAGGGTCGCTTTGAAGTTTATATGATCGCCTGTCTTACCAAGGGTCTCATAATCGCAGACATGGTAATCATAGTCTGGTAGATAGTCCTATGAAGCAAGGAATCAAATAAAAAGAGACAGGCATAAGTGGTGTATGTGTGTGTGTGTGTGTGTGTGTGTGTGTGTGTGTGTGTGTGTGTGTGTGTGTGTGTGTGTGTGTGTGTGTGTGCGTGTGTGTGTGTGTGATAAATTGAATAGTTTTATATATAATATTTATAGTTTTGCTAGAATGAGTGGTAGCCTACCTTCAAAGCTGGAAACTGGGAGATGTTAATTGAGGGACTGGTGCAATTCTTCTGCAAAGAGGACTTCTTCCCATCCAATCTGAGGATGAAAAGCATTTTTCTAACTTAATAATACTCCATTGCATACACAAGTGGAGACAACCAGGCAACGTTAAAGCAAATATCAGAGGTTAATTGCAACCAGTGCTGTAACATATCTAAGTGCATTTACTCAAGTACTTTACTGGAGTATGTCCAATTTTAAATATTTTTACTTCTACTCCACTACATCTTAGAGGCAAATATTATACTAACTAAAGCACCCTTTCCGTAAATCAGTACCTTTGGAGACTTTGGCAAAGAAATTGCCCACAATACATTGCGTAGTGGGAGTTACCAGAGGACGCCGACGCCCACGGTGCCCGGATTTAAAAGGGAAAGAGGCCTTTCTTCTGCGACGTCGCTGGCTGAGAAATAAATGCAGAATTAAGAGGCGTTTGAGAACCTTCAAAAAGCAGGTTTTTGAGGGATTATTTTTATTTATTATTTGTTTTATTTCTAAAGGAAAAATTGAAATAGAATTTTTATTATCAAATAAATTGATTAAACACTTTAATCAACCCTATTTTATACTTCGTTGTACAAAGTTGTTGTGCAAAATAAATAACAACATGTCCCAAAAATATAAAGTTACTCCTAAGGCTATCATATAATGATTGACTGTATCGATAGCTGTTTCACTCATGATACAATGTCTCTTTTTTATAATATTATAATATAAAAGTTTATAATATTTAGAGAAATTCTAAGTTTCAAACGCAAAAGTAGTGGAAACTGGATATTTATTATAGTTAGACTGCATGTTTCCTTTAAAGTTTAATGCACGTCTTCCATAGAGTTAAAAGGGGACGTCTCCCCACCCCCGCCTCCGCCCCCGCTACTGAGACCGGGAGTCGCGGCCCTGGGAGGCAATAAGTGTCAGTCGCATCTTTGGTTGTCACGGCAACGTTGTCATCTGTCATCAAGGTAACTTGGGACGTCACAAAGGGCTGTTCCATTGCTTTTGTACCCTTTTGGAGCCCTTAAACCCTCCCACACTCAGGCACTTTCCAGCTGACTTACCTTAAGCTAATGATGGTGCAGGGCTTGAGGGCTTAGGGCGGAGTTTGGAATTGGGCCTCACATATAAACACCGACATGACAACACTTCCGTATTTAACGTCAGCACGTTGTCCATACGTAGGTGTTTACTGTTTACCAGCCTGGTTTCTATTTGCTGTTCAGCGTCCACATCCGGTTGGACATGGAAACAATAGATTGATGAGAGAGAGAGGGAAACAGAATGGTTTGATTGGACATCTCAACCTATTGCCATTAACAGGATTCGTACTCTCGACCTTCAGACTAATAGGCTGCAACACTACCTATAGTGCTATAGCTTTGTCCAGGCTGATATTGTCTGTTGAAGATCATAAACTCTTGCCTTCTTTCATGAACCAAGCCCCTGTTTCACTAACACTAAGATCACTCGTTCACAAACCATTTGCCAATGAAGAAATTGTACATCTCCTCAGAACCAAAACTAGTGAAAGTAGCCGATCTACAAGCTCACAAACCATGAAAAGTTGTGAGATTGTAGATCAGCTATTTTCAGAATGAAGTATGTCATACATTGAAAAAAACGTACTCTCAAATAAGCATTTCAGGTTATCTTTACCATTTGCACATGTATTCATTGATACAGTCATGTTGTTTGCAATTCAACTTAAATTGAGTCTGCATCAAGTGAGGCTTGAACTGGCAACCTTGCGATTGTGAGGCATTCATTTAAGGGAGACGCCATTGGACCAACAGACAAGTAACTGTGAAAAAGGAGATCACACAGATGATACATTTTCACGCAAATAGCTGAAAAATCCTGGGTTTAAGTGTTTTTCAAACTGCTCAAAATTGCGGACAATCTAAGGGCGGAGCTTACTGGTCAAAGCGATAGATGTGTTCCTCATGAGTCAAGGCACAAGTGTAAGCAAGTTTCACGACTTTCGGCCAAACGAGGCATGACTTTTGCCTGTTTAAAGTTTGCATTTTCAAAAAATTGCTATAGCGACCCCCTTTGGCCAATTGGAGTGAGATTGGTTTCAGTTATATTTGGAATGACTCTCTACATTACTGCAACGTTTCAAAGAAATGTGAGTCTTGCATGTATGTGTTAGGGGCAGATGAATCATTTTCATAAAACTGCAATAGTTAAAATCTATGGAATCCTGGGATTTTGGCACAATCTGCACGAAACGTTTAACACTTGAACTTTGGACCTCTGCCGACAACTTCTAGGCGGCGGAATTTCCATAAGTGAAAAAATGCAGAAGTTAGGAGCCAATGACTGTTTTTCATATAATTCAAAATGGTGGGCGATCTAAAGGTCAGAGGTCAAAAGTCAGACCACGGAAGTTGTCGGGCATGAAGACACGCATGTGTGTATCGAAGTTTCATGGTTGTAGCTCAAACAGGGCATGAGTTGTACCTGTTCAAAGTTGGCACTTTCAATTGAGTGCTATAGCGCCACCCTTTGACGAATGAGTGTGAGAATTATTTCTTGGTAGTTTTTCATGAGCATCTACCATATGGCCGAGTTTCGTAAAAAGCGTATGCACGGTTAAGCCAGAACTGGCAAAAACAAGTATTTTTCAAACTGCTCAAAATTGCGGAAAATCTAAGGGCGGAGCTTAATGGTCAAATCGATACGTGTGTTCCTCATGAGTCAAGGCACATGTGTAAGCAAGTTTCACGACTTTCGGCCAAACGAGGCATGACTTATGCCTGTTTAAAGTCTGCCTTTTCAAAAAATTGCTATAGCGCCCCCCTTTGGCCAATTGGAGTAAGATTGGTTTCAGTGATATTTGGAATGACCCTGTACATTTCTGCAAAGTTTCAAAGAAATGTGAGTCTGCATGTGTGTTTTAGGCGCAGATGAATAATTTTCATAAAACTGCAATAGTTAAAATCTATGGAATCCTGGGATTTTGGAGCAATCTGCACGAAACGTTTAACACTTGAACTTTGGACCTCTGCCGACAACTTCTAGGCGGCGGAATTTCCATAAGTGAAAAAATGCAGAAGTTAGGAGCCAATGACTGTTTTTCATATAATTCAAAATGGTGGGAGATCTAAAGGTCAGAGGTCAAAAGTCAAAGGGTGAAAGTTGTTCAGCATGAGGAGACGCATATGTGTATCCAAGTTTCATGGCTGTAGGTCAAACAGGGCATGAGTTGTACCTGGTCAAAGTTGGCATTTTCAATTGAGTGCTATAGCGCCACCTTTGGACGAAAGATTGTGAGAATTATTTTTTGATCGTTTTTCATGACCATCTACCATATGGCCGAGTTTCGTAAAAAGCGACAGCGCGGTTCAGCCAGAACTGCGAAAAGTGGCAGAAGAAAAAGAAGAAGTGACAGAATACTGCCAATAACAAAACAGGTCCATAGCTGAGCTCTGGCCCCGTAATGACTGTATCAATGAATACATGTGCAAATGGTAAAGATAACCTGAAATGCTTATTTGAGAGTACGTTTTTTCAACGTATGACATACTTCATTCTGAAAATAGCTGATCTACAATCTCACAACTTTTCATGGTTTGTGAGCTTGTAGATCGGCTACTTTCACTAGTTTTGGTTCTGAGGAGATGTACAATTTCTTCATTGGTAAATGGTTTGTGAACGAGTGATCTTAGTGTTAGTGAAACAGGGGCTTGGTTCATGAAAGAAGGCAAGAGTTTATGATCTTCAACAGACAATATCAGCCTGGACAAAGCTATAGCACTATAGGTAGTGTTGCAGCCTATTAGTCTGAAGGTCGAGAGTTCGAATCCTGTTAATGGCAATAGGTTGAGATGTCAAATCAAACCATTTTGTTTCCATCTCTCTCTCTCATCAATCTATTGTTTCCATGTCACTCTCTCTCTCTTCAATCTATTCCGTTTCCATGTCTCTCTCTCTCTCTCTCTCTCTCTCTCTCTCTCTCTCTCTCTCTCTCTATTCACTGGCCCCGTATTATCGCTGCTTGCAGCTATATTTTTGTTTGTTTTTGTTTCCTTTTTATATACATATATGTATATATATATATATATATATATATATATATATATATATATATATATATATATATATATATATATATATATATATATATATATATATGTATATGTATATGTATATATATATATATATATATATATATATATATATATATATATATATATATATATATATATATATAAATATATCTTGATGAAAAAAAATAAGTCCAAACATTTTCAAGAGAAATTCATAAAAATCAAATAAATTACGTCATCATTTTCGTTATTTTTTTTTGTTTAGTTAAAGCTTAGTTTTTTGACGGTGCGCCATGCTTCAAACTGAAAATAGTTCAACTTTTGGAGAGGATGAGCGGTCACGTTGGGCCCTCCTGACTGGTGTCTGACAACACGCTACTTTAGGCTACCAGCCACAGGGAAGACTACTGATTCAGATGGCATAGCACCTCTGGGGATCCTCAGACCCCATGTTGACAAGAACCAGTGTTTTATAACTTACTGGTGACAGCAGTATCATGTTATTTGACTGGAGGCTCTGAATATATCAGCCAGGTGCCTGCTCACACCACAGGCCCTTTCTTCTTTTTTTTGTCCATTCAGCTCCTACTTTCCTCTTTGGGGATTAGGGGATATTTGATAAAGACATTACTTTACTTGTCAAATCTCACTGAATCCCTGCCTCTCTCATGTTGCTTCTGTTAACAAGAGTGCTGGTCATGGGGGTGGGGCGGAAAGCGAAGCAAACCAATCATGTCTTGATTCTTAAAATTTTAAATTAATTATACAACCAATAAACACAGATAATGGCTTCCATAGCTGAATGGTTACAGTGACAAATACTGCAAAGTAGTGTGCACAATGTTATTATTATTATTATTATTATTATTATTATTATTATTATTATCACCCTTATTATTATTAATATTACTATAAGGGTAACTATAACTATAATTATTATTATGATTATTACCCTTATTATTATTATTATTATTATTATTATTATTAGTATACACTACTAGACCAGCCAACTAGTTAGGTTGATTCTTAAGTTTAAATTGTGAACATGTTCTAACTGAGGTTCCACAGTGATAAACAGGGTTAAACAGCATATTCTATTTTTCATTTTCTTTCTGGTGTAAGTCTCACTTCCCACTGATGAAAACAAAAAAAAAGAAAATCCCTCTCTGACATTTACTGAATTAAACAACTGGCATTTTAATTAGAAGGATCTCTCCAATTCATTATAAATCACTTCAGTGACAAATATCCCCCTCCCCGCCTGGCTTACGTCCTCCAAACACCATGGTGGATTCGAACCCAGACTAGGGCCGTGAGCGTGCTGGACCGGCGCCCCGGCCTCGTTTACCGCATGTACTGTATATATATATATATATATATATATATATATATATATATATATATATATGTATATGTATATGTATATATATATATATATATATATATATATATATATATATATATATATATATATATATATATATATATATATATATATATATATATATATATATATATATATATATATATATATAAAATATATCTTGATGAAAAAAAATAAGTCCAAACATTTTCAAGAGAAATTCATAAAAATCAAATAAATTACGTCATCATTTTCGTTATTTTTTTTTGTTTAGTTAAAGCTTAGTTTTTTGACGGTGCGCCATGCTTCAAACTGAAAATAGTTCAACTTTTGGAGAGGATGAGCGGTCACGTTGGGCCTTCCTGACTGGTGTCTGACAACACGCTACTTTAGGCTACCAGCCACAGGGAAGACTACTGATTCAGATGGCATAGCACCTCTGGGGATCCTCAGACCCCATGTTGACAAGAACCAGTGTTTTATAACTTACTGGTGACAGCAGTATCATGTTATTTGACTGGAGGCTCTGAATATATCAGCCAGGTGCCTGCTCACACCACAGGCCCTTTCTTCTTTTTTTTGTCCATTCAGCTCCTACTTTCCTCTTTGGGGATTAGGGGATATTTGATAAAGACATTACTTTACTTGTCAAATCTCACTGAATCCCTGCCTCTCTCATGTTGCTTCTGTTAACAAGAGTGCTGGTCATGGGGGTGGGGCGGAAAGCGAAGCAAACCAATCATGTCTTGATTCTTAAAATTTTAAATTAATTATACAACCAATAAACACAGATAATGGCTTCCATAGCTGAATGGTTACAGTGACAAATACTGCAAAGTAGTGTGCACAATGTTATTATTATTATTATTATTATTATTATTATTATTATCACCCTTATTATTATTAATATTACTATAAGGGTAACTATAACTATAATTATTATTATGATTATTACCCTTATTATTATTATTATTATTATTATTATTATTATTAGTATACACTACTAGACCAGCCAACTAGTTAGGTTGATTCTTACGTTTAAATTGTGAACATGTTCTAACTGAGGTTCCACAGTGATAAACAGGGTTAAACAGCATATTCTATTTTTCATTTTCTTTCTGGTGTAAGTCTCACTTCCCACTGATGAAAACAAAAAAAAAGAAAATCCCTCTCTGACATTTACTGAATTAAACAACTGGCATTTTAATTAGAAGGATCTCTCCAATTCATTATAAATCACTTCAGTGACAAATATCCCCCTCCCCGCCTGGCTTACGTCCTCCAAACACCATGGTGGATTCGAACCCAGACTAGGGCCGTGAGCGTGCTGGACCGGCGCCCCGGCCTCGTTTACCGCATGTACTGTAGCATCTAAATAGCAGATCTACAAGTGTGACGGTGGCCAGGTTGTCACATGTAACTTGCCACTTCTTTTTAGAATGCTGACACTCTTTACTTTGTCTCAATAATAAATAAATAACAATACACATTAAACTCACAACAATAAAATATCAGTTGCACGGTAAAGTGCGGGGTGCGTAATTACTGTGAGAATAATACTGTTTGTTAGGTACTGCAAGACTACGCCACCTTTTTATTTAAGAGGTAGGGTCCTCTGTAACACTCTTTCTTAGGCTATTCACAGGTTCGAGTTTACCCAGGTAAGTACAATACTTTTAAATGAGAACAACACTTCAACACATATCCCTTGGAGAAAGCTGGACGGAAACAGGTTTGTATAAAAAGGTAATCTATTTTATTAAGCTAATACAGTGGCGTCTATAAGCCATAAAATATTGAAAAGCATAAACAAAATATAACACTAATTCTAAAACCTCAACCTCCTAATGCGCCCACTAACTAACTAAAATACAGGAATACAGACAATCACCAAACACTAAAAACAGACAGGGCTTGTGCAAACTATAGCAAATAAATAATGAATTTAGCGTTAAAGTGCCAACTATTACTGAAGCAGTAAAGTGCCAAGTGCCAATTCAATTGCTATATGTCATATACTCATCACGGTTCAATGCAAAAGGTGGGAATGTCCTTATATGGGGTTTAACTGGAGCGGGGGTTTAGGCCAGGAATCACTGTCTCTTCTTGTCTTCGTGCGTATTGCCTGCAATCATAGAAACTAGAACCAGTTCATCTGTTCAGGTATATTTCACATATGAGGTTTAGGACCGTGGGTTTATAAAGGTAACGTTGCATAGAAGGACACTTACTCGCCCGCCAGACTGTACGTCTGGCTTTGAGGGTGTGAAGCGCGCAACGTTATCGCCACTGGACCTCTCCTCCGTTCCTTGGTTCGTCTGTCTGTCCTCCCCGTCTCTGCTGCTACTGCGCCGTCTGCTCACCGTCCGCTGCTGGTGGCTTGGTACGTGCCGCGATCACTGTATTCCCCACCTCTGCTCCGTGGTATGTCTGCTCCTCCTGTGCACAACCGTCCCTTCTGGCTGTCACTTCCACACTGCCCTGTATGCCTGTCTCTCTTCTGTCCAAGTGGCTCGCGCTCACTTTTGAATAAGGTGGGCCACACCCTACTCCGCCCTCATTCGCTCTGCCACCAGCGTGACCTGGGGACATTGGCCGTCCGCTGTCACAAGGCCAATGTCACACAGCCTATAGGGGAGTCCAATGTCAAGTGGCTCGGGGACCGGGGGGAAATACATTGTCAACCATAAAACATGCAGTGCAGAAATATAGTTAAGAGAATGATGTTTTTAAGTGCGTAATACAGGTTTTTCATCATCAATAAAAAATGTTACAATTTGGTTTCACCCCCCTGCTTTGACCCTGTCACACAAGCATTACGCTCTGCTCAGCCCCTCCCCTTTGGCTGAGGCCCTGATTGACAGACTGTTCCCACCTGGACAGCCCAGCTGTACAGTCTGTTCATTGGACTGGTGTGTGTATATAAGGAGTGTTGTTGTAGTGTTGAGTGCTTTTTGTATCTCTGCTCCAGTTGCTTTCTTGTTTTGTATTTTAGACCTTGAAGTTTGTGTTTCCTTCTACTAGAGGAGTTGATCAGATTTCATTCAGGAGTTTTCAGTTTTTTTGCCAAAACTTTCCTTTGTGTGTTTTCTGTGTTCGGGGTTCTATACCGGGATGTGAGCGTGACTCACAGAGCAGGCTGTACATCATGCATAGCACCAATAAAACGTTGTCGTCAGGCAGAAACCTTGTATCTCCATATTTAACTTTTAATGTGCTTTCGTAAGATAAATGGCCGATGTACAAGCTCACAACAAACGTAATGTGATGCGTTGTGAGCTTGTAGATCGGCTATTTTTACTGTTTTGAAAATTGTACATTTTGTTATGATAAAGGAACGTTTTTAGACATACAAGGTTTCTGCCTGACATCAACAAAATGTCAGATGTGAAACCTTCAAGCTAACCACAAGCCTGCCTCTCTGTAACCACCATCTCTGTAGGTCTCTGTACAAACAGACACAATGAACAGACACAATGTTATGCTTTCTACTGTATATCAACTGTATGCAGTATGAGGATAATATGTAAGGAGTCATTGTGTCATATTATCACCAGCTGTAATTCATAATCTGGTGATCAGTATATGTTTATTCTACTGGGTGGAATGCAAGAAACAGATGCAAAACTTGCCATGTTAATGAGCATGTGAGCATTTTCAGGAGTGCATGCTTGAAACATCACATTTTTACATCAGCTGACCTGAGCTTTGCTGTTATTGAACATATGCATTAGTTGGTGCATTAGTTGAGATTTAGTTGAAGGTTTCCACAGCAACCACATCCAAGGGTGTAGTGGAGGTGATATATGAACACACACTTCTATGAGACTGGAGCTAACAGCTCTATGGGGGGGGGGGGGGGGGGTGTAGAGAACAGCACTAGGAGAGTATGTGGTCACAGTGTCTGTCTGGCTGTGTGTGTGTGTGTTGGGGGGGGGGAGGGGGTCTGGTCCTGCCCTGTGTTTCTCCTTTCCTGTCATTCATGCCCTTCCTGCATTGTCCAGTGAGTTGTGACTTTGCCCTGTGTGCTACGTTGCCAGATTTTGTAAGAGAAACAAGTGGCCAAGTCTACAAAAACAAGCCCAAAATGGAGCAACTAGGACTATACCTGTGTGTATATATATATATGTTACAGTATGTATAGGAAACCATTACAAGTGGGAAAAGTGGAACGGGGAGCGGCCGGAAACACTCCCCGGGTCCCTTTGAGGCTATAGGCACCCCAAGGGAAAATAAACACCCCTTGTTCCTCATGGGAAAACGCATCCTCTAGGCCGGGGCGGCGATTAGCGGTTATTGGCGGGCCCAACGAACCGTCGGCCTCCGGTTTGGATTCTTTATCGTTTTCTTTTGCCCCGGCCTCGTCTCTTCTGTTTCTGTGTTTTTATTCAGTAAAGGAGTTTTCAGGTTTTGCCTACAACCTTCCTTTGTGTGTTTTCTGTGTTCTGGGTTCTACCTTTCATCCCGGAGTGTGAGAGTGACACACAGAGCAGGCTTTACATCATTTGCATACAAGTTGAAGTGACATTAGGCATTGTAAATTAAATGAAAGCCTGCCAGGTACTTATAACAAGGTGTTGATAAAGTGACCACCATGGATGGAGCTCTCTCTCTCTCTCTTTGATCTCTGCTCTGCAGGAGTTAACAAGCATATCTTTTTCCTCTGACAATCTAAATCAAACTAATAAGGACTCTATCTGTCACCCTGACATGTGTGTGCAGGATTTAACACGTAAGCAATCTGTGACACTTACATGGAATGTTACATTATTAGTTACCTACATTGTTTGTTTTGCTTACTTTGCAACTGTCTGATAGTTTAATTGTTTTATTGGCTGAAATAGGCTACTTTGCAGATGGAGTACCGTTTTTTATTCAGTGTTCATAATATAGGATAATGTATTTGTATCAGTATTAGCCATACTGATGACAGTAGATTTATAGTGTTGTCTGTTGACAATTTGTTGATCTGTGAGCCCAGCCCACCTGCTATTTACAGAGGATACAGGATAGGTGGGCACTAGGGACATCTGGGCACCTTGATGTAAAATTGGCTATTTCTTGCAAAATGTTTAACAATAAAATATTTGAAAAATGGTCTTAAGTAATGTAAAGTATACATGATGTGAACATGCATGGTACATCATTATCATTATTAATTGTATCCTTCAAATCCTTGTATGTCCAAAAACTGGATATACAGGTTTTGTAGAAATGTGTAGAAATATTAGATCTTCATTTTCGAATGTTTAAGCATGTTCTAATCATATACACTTTACTTTACTTAAAAACATTTTCAAAATATTAACTCCAAATCAGTTAACCACTCTAACCCTGTTTTACGCTTAGGCTATTCAATATTAGCCATCTAAATCTCTTGTGAGCTTGTAGATCTGCTCTTGAGATCTACTGAACGACGTAAGGTCACCCCTGGCATGTGGCTCGGATCCTAGCTTCCTAGGCTTCAGGAGGAAACCTAGTGGGAAGCTAGACAGTCGCTCTCCCGGCATCGGTGTGTGGTCAGACTGGCCGGACTTAAACGGTCTGTGCTGTTGGGCTGATGTTACCTTGAAGTGGGTAGGGTCTAACTCAGAGGCGATGGCTGTCTCGGAGGACTTCTGACCCCAGGATCTCTGTCAGAGCATCTATGACTGTGTGTGGAACAGAACACCAACTCCCACTGACTAATGCCCGAGGTCGCCTCTTATGGGCACAACAGCAAAGGCAGCGGCAACATTGGACTGAACTGAGGCTGCGAGGGAAGACTGCATGTCTCCCTGCTGCGGACCATTCTCTCACTCACTCTGTGTTAAAAAATGTTGCTTTAGATGCATTGTTATCTTTACTCTGAAAGCGAGGCTGCAGGTTTTACCATCTAAACTTAACCTCTCCATCTGGTTTCCAGGCAACCATGCTCCTCACTGTATATATCATGGTCATGAACAAATAGCTGAAACCATGATAATTCTGTGTTCTCTAACATTTCAGCTAACACCCCTGATGTCATTGTTGTTACTGAAAACCATAAAGAGGTGTTCATTCTCAAGGTCGGCTGTACTTTTGATTACAGCTTAGAGGAAGCCTTCCTAACCAAAGTGCTAAAATACCATCAGCTAGAGCAGACCATCTCTCAGCTAGGCTACAGGTGTAAACTTTTGTTTTTTATCTTTGGTAGTCTAGGGCACGTGCACAAGTTGGTTGTGAGAGGCCTTCAAATGGCCGGCCTCTCCAAAAGGAAGGCTAAACAATTAGCAAGGTACCGCTCAATATCAGCTATTATAGGAAGCCGCTCAATTTGGAGGAGGTTCCTTTACCCTTTATCATTGCTTCCTTTACCCATGATTGTTGTCTGTTGTGTTTGACAAGTATGCCATCTTTTGTTTTGTATGTAACAATGCTCTGCTTTACATGCACTTTGTAACTAACTGTTTTCCCTTCCCCATCTGATTGCACTGGCAGTGTTTATGTCCTTTTTACATCCTGTACTTCTCAATATGTAGACATAAATAAATATTTCAAATGTGTCCATTTGTACACTCATACAGACCCATAAGGGGCCATCTGTAGCCCCCTCAAGGAACCATGAGGGTCCCTGGACCACACTTTGAGACCCACTGGTGTAGTAGTGTTTCCAGTGAGTCAACACCCTCACCCTGACTCTGTTTGACCTGAATGGAACTAAGCCTTCATTAGAATCATTGGGAAGTAAGGAAGAGGCCCAGTTTCATTCCAATATGGCTGCTTTGCATAGAGCCTATTGACATTTGACATGTAATGTCATGTTATCTTTATTAGATATGGACCCTAAGCCTAGTGGAGCTGAAAGGACAAGAAAGAAAGAAAGAAAGAAAGAAAGAAAGAAAGAAAGAAAGAAAGAAAGATAAGGGCCTGTGGTGTGAGCTGGAGGCTGTTTCAAACTGACTGATATATTCAGAGCCTCCAGTCAAATAACATGATGCTGCTGTCACCAGTAAGTTATAAACACTTGTTCTTGTCGACATGGGGTCTGAGGATCCCCAGAGGTGCTTGAGATCAGTTAAATGATTAATAGTTCATCATTTAACAGCTCTCAGGTCTGTGGTCTAATCAATACATAATGCACTGCAGCTGGGGGTCTTTAGCATGAGAAAGGTTTGACAATCACTGACCTAGAAGTCTCAACAAGAATCAGAATCAGAATCAGGTTTATTGTCACATCACAGCTTTACAAGGTAAAAAAGTGGGTGAAATTCGTTTTTGTACATCACTCCCATCGCAACGTTAGATTCCGTACAAAGAAGAGTGGGGAGAGAGAAGAAGAGGGGTAGGGGGGCAAGTGGGAAGGAGATCAACAAGAGAACAATAGAAGGCCAAAAACAAGTTATCTACATATTTACAAAGTACCTGAGATAAGAGACAAACTAAGGTGCCTGAGCATAGCAGCAATGTATGTGATAGAGCTGTTATTTTTCCTTATCAACCATATGTATAGATACTTATGCATGGCAGAAACATCACATCAGTATGTATATAAGTACCGGTAACTTTCATCAAAGGCGACAAGAAAAAAAACAGACTCAGGACACAGGCAGCCATTGGATGTAATGAAAGTCTATTATTCAGAGAGAGAGAGAGTAATGGAAGGTTACAGTATCAGCAGGTTCACGCATCATCGGTCGTCGCCTCTCTCTGCCTTAAACAGAGAAAGCACTGGACTTTAACAGCGTCCAGTAACATAAACATATGACATCATTGAAGATACATCGAGCGTCCATCCGTCAGAGGTGTCGTCCTACTATTGGTGGATAGTGATGATTACGTCGTCGTCAGATGAGGATGATGATGGTAGATGATGAAGATGATGAAGATGGTGTGACAGTTTATCTTTGAACAACAGCGTCCACATGTCTCGGACAACATGTTGGCCTCGGGTCTGACCTGTCACTGGTCAGTGATGACTTCAGTGGCGCTGAAGGAATTGTTAGCGCAGAGAACACCGAGATACAGTGTTCTTAAAACAACTGATAGCCACAGAACGCCTGTAGCTAGTTTGACCTTGCATAGACAGAGAAATAGCAGAATAGTACATGACAGAGTTTAGGCCAATATGACAGCATTATATTAATTTGACATTTAAAGCAGGTTAAGGGCACTAGACAAATTATGATCAATCAAAATAACTCCATCAAGCCTACATCTTATCATGATTTGGATAGGGTCAAAGGGCAAGCTGATCAGGTCTTGTACCTTGTGACATTATTCAAACCAAATCAGACACAGACAGGCAAACTTAACATTGTGACAGAGATTTCAATGACTTAAGGGCAAAAATAAATGGTTAGTTATTCAGATAACATACACATTTGTACTTCTTCAAAAGGACTGTATAATTTATTCAGATATTAATTCAAAATTGTACTTCTTCAAAAGGACTGTATAATTTATTCAGATATTAATTCAAAAGGACTGTATATAATGGTTATTTATTCAATTAGGAAGCAAAACATGGTTATATTTCATGACATTTTAAGACACCACACAACAAAGTTTTCCCCTTGCAATTTGCAAATAACTTTATTATAATTAAAAAAAAATCTCAGCTAATGTACTGTCCCAACAAACCTTTTCAAAACATGTTTAGATTAATCAATTTTCAGCACCGTTAATGACATTGGCAGCTTAGAGATAGAGTGAGAGACAACTGACCAGTCTGACAATTTCAAATTGAAATCTGACAAGACACCTACGTGTCCGATCCGATTCTGTGCATGTCCAGGAATAGAAAAGTTACCCTCCTCGTTTTGAAGCTGCGGTCCAGTGCTTTATTTAACAAGTTGACCTGTAGGTCCAAGTATTTGAAAAATGGAACGGTACACTGTACACGGTACAACTGATACCTGTATTTATTACATCATTTTACACTTTATTTAGGGAAAAACTCACGTGGAATGGTCTTAAAACTCAAGAAATACTTCCCGCATCATGTAGGCATGGGGGCATCAAACATCTATCCAAGACATTAGTTGAAATCTGTAAGATAGATGGAAATCAAATTTACTGTTTGGCATGAGACCTACAGTTGACTATAGTATGAAACAGAGTTTAAAACAGTTTGGAATAAAATTAAAGTTTTAGCCCTGTATGTCACAATTAGCAGGTATTGTGACATTATTGTTGTCCAGGAATTGGATTAATGGAGTGGCTTACATTCTCGTTCTAAAATGAAACAAAGACAAACAAAGCATTAAACATTTAAATCAAATCATTCATCAAACTCCCCTCTATTTGACACCCACATATCTGTAATATAGTGTGTGTCAGAGGATGAATCTGTTGATGAGAAAGAAAAAATCAAACTGAAAATCAAAAGAAAAAAATGAAAAAAAATTCAATTTTTTTTTTTTAATTATAATTAAAATATTTAAAATTAAAATATAACAATGAAAAATAAGGAATAAACATCTTTGTTCTGAAGAGTATATTAGAGTTAGGTAAAGTACACCAAAATAGATCGAAATTAATTTTTTTCCAAAAAGAGCAGATCTACCAGCTCAAAAAAAATCTTAAGTTCAAATGATAAAATATTTTCAAAACTTTTAAAATAATTCAAAATGACTTTATAATAAACTTAATATTATAGTTAATTTTTTCCAATATCGATATTAGAACATATTGAATCGTATTAGGGTTAATTTAACTGAGATGGGTTGAATGAAGTTGAACAATGGAGGTTAGGTCGTTGCCAAGCAACGTGGCAGTTAGGATTACGAGAACTAACACTTCCTGTAAGGAATTATGGGTAATGTAGTTTTAGAGACCAGAGTGGCAAACTAATTTTAACTGACTGGAGAAGGATTGAAATTTGGACTAAAATTGTTAGAGAACGAGCGAGACAGACACGCATTCAAACATTCACGCATGCCTGCATAGCTGAATCGCTCACACACAGAAAAGAGAGAAAGATAAACAGAGAACTTTCACCTTACGCTCTCTCACTCCCTTGCACTCACACACTGGCGGATCCACACAGAGAGAGAGAGAGATAGAGAGAACAAAAAAACAATCGTTCATTAATACACACAGACATACCGAACATACATATTTCAGCGACAAACTAAATTTGGAATGAGAAATATTTTACTGACTGGGTTCAGTATTAGGCTACTTATTAGTTTAAATTATATTAAAAATATTTAAAACTTAGAATTTAAAACTTAGGATTTAAAACTTATTATTAAGGCAAAATATATTCACTGGTTCAAAGGAATATAAAATGTATTATTAAGGCATTTAAAACGTATTGTTTAAAGCTCAATATATTAAATGGATGGATGGTTTAACAGTGGTCAACATAAAACAAAACAAACAAACAAAAAAATGTACTGACAAAGTAAGTAAAACACAAACTTCAGAAGTTTCTGAATTACACGGACGGACGGACGGACGGACGGACTGTGAGCTGATATGAGACCCGATAAGGTGGACGTATTATGCCTGTCTATCAGTAGACTAGAACATTAACCCACTTAGGTCAAATATCAGTATAGAAGGAAAAATGAGTACATTATGACAACGATAAATAGTATACATATCATATAGGCACCACACAGACAACCCCCTCCCACCTCTAGTGTTAAGTAACAGCTGATGTAAAAAAAACGTTGAGGATGTGTCTGGTGGTGATCAATATATATATACAGAAAACAACCTAAATAAAGACCACTGTATTCTAAATAAGAGGATAATTTATGAGACATTAGGAATGTCCTCCCAGGTGATAAAACATTTTTACTTGACTGACTCCCTGGCGGAGCTGTGTTAAACAGTAATTTAAAAACAGGCTGATAATTTATGAGACAAATCGTTCGGTAAAGACAATAAAATAAAATAAAAGGTATACTCATCAGATCAAGGTTCACAGGGAGAAGTTACGTGGAGATCCCAATCACTGGACCATGGTAAAATAAAAATAAAAAGATATACATACCGAATCAATGGTTCAGGGATCCTGACTCCGATGGCTGGACCATGTGGAATTTGAGACATGTGGAGAGTCAAAGGGCAAGTCCAAAGGTCCAGCGATCGCGTCCAGGTCCAAAACAAAATAAAATAAAATAAAAATGTGATACTGTTCAAAGATAACCTTCATCTGAATAGAAGTGATAAATCGTTACACCCAGGGCTGGTTCGTTTGATACGTATTAAAACATGGTCTGCCAGGGGAAGAGAGTCTGACCGTACAGTTCCGGTCAATAGCTCAGTTCCCCCCGTCCACCCTGTTTTAAACATATCCGGCTTCGATCGGACCAATTGATAAAGCTGTTATTTTTCCTTATCAACCATATGTATAGATACTTATGCATGGCAGAAACATCACATCAGTATGTATATAAGTACCGGTAACTTTCAAAGGCGACAAAGAAAAACCAGACTCAGGACACAGGCAGCCATGGATGTAATGAAAGTATATTATTCAGACAGAGAGAGAATGGAAGGTTACAGTATCAGCAGGTTCACGCATCATCGGTCGTCGCCTCTCTCTGCCTTAAACAACAACTTTAACAGCGTCCAGTAACATAAACATATGACATCATTGAAGATACATCGAGCGTCCATCCGTCAGAGGTGTCGTCCTACTATTGGTGGATAGTGATGATTACGTCGTCGTCAGATGAGGATGATGATGGTAGATGATGAAGATGATGAAGATGGTGTGACAGTTTATCTTTGAACAACAGCGTCCACATGTCTCGGACAACATGTTGGCCTCGGGTCTGACCTGTCACTGGTCAGTGATGACTTCAGTGGCGCTGAAGGAATTGTTAGCGCAGAGAACACCGAGATACAGTGTTCTTAAAACAACTGATAGCCACAGAACGCCTGTAGCTAGTTTGACCTTGCATAGACAGAGAAATAGCAGAATAGTACATGACAGAGTTTAGGCCAATATGACAGCATTATATTAATTTGACATTTAAAGCAGGTTAAGGGCACTAGACAAATTATGATCAATCAAAATAGCTCCATCAGTATGTATACTGTGCATGATATACTTATAGACGTTAAGGTGCTTATAGAGAAAAAAGAGCGCAATAATAAAAATTAAAAATAAAAAAAAACAAAAAAAACAGTCTACAGTAGGATATGTAAATGGTATAATATTGTGCTATGTACATATTCCTATAGGATTGCATTACACAGTACCATTAAAACCTCTCCTGACACACAGTATCCAGCTCAGCTTTTATTCTGCAACCGTATGGCTGAATGCTGGACCCTAAAGCCCGCCCTGTATAAGTCCCTGGATGGATGGATGATACTCTGTAATGCAGCACTAAACATCAACCATGATGAGCATGCTACTGTACCAACATGCATCTGTATGCACAATAAAAAACAATGCTGTGAGCAGTGGTGGAAAGTAACTAAGTACATTTACTCAAGTTCTGTATAAAAGTATTCCCAATACTTTTACTTCTACTCCACTACATCTCAGAGGCAAATATTGTACTTCTACTCCACTACAATTATTTGAAAACTTCAGTTACTAGTTACTTTTCAGATATAAATTATGATATTGTGAAACATACATTAACCACTTTAGCCCTATTTTATACGTAAGCTATTTGAAAATAGCCGATCTACACAATGTGTCGCATCGCGATGCGTTGTGAGCTTGTAGTGTAACTTTTAGATGCATGTTATTATTGATTCCTGTATAAAGTGATCAATCCAGGACATGACATGACATCACTATAGAAGACAATAGACTTACACTCTCATAGTATTATTGCTGTGTAAACTCCCACTTTTTTAACATCAGCTTTTTATTTTCCTCTTTGGACTTGTATGCTCTATATTTTGATGTTTTTATGTGTTGCAATTGTCATGCTGTTCAGCACTTTGTGCAGCCTTTGGTTGTTTCTAAATGTGCTTGAGACATAGAATTGACTTGATTTTACTTGTCAGGTGACACTGTAGCGATTGATCAAAATGTCAGTAATCAAAGTAAAAGATAATAATAATAAGATCATGATTGGTTTGTTTCTCTTTCTGCTCCGTCCCAAGTGGTGTGTACTGTATGATTCATGAATGTCAGTCAAAGCCTCTTCCATTGCAGTCTGACCTGCAGTGTATCAGCATGTGTTTTACTGCAGCCAGTAGACAGACACACACACACACACACACACACACACACACACACACACACACACACACACACACACACACACACACACACACACACACACACACACACACAGGCTCTGAGACTGCTGACATTAGAGCCAACCCCCCCCCCCCCCCCCCCCCCCCCCCCGCTCCTGCCAAAATATACATACACAGCAATGACACAATTAAAATATTGCAATAATAAAAATAGAAACAGCAGAGGGTCTGACTGGATTCCTACCTAACAGTGGTTCTCAACCTGTGGGTCGGGACCACCCACATGATTTTAGGAGGGTCCCCAGATGACAGTAAAGTGACAAAAAGCTGAACCAAAATGGCCCCACATACAGCACCTGGGGCCCAGATCAATGAGAGTCCGCTGAAGGCTGATTTAAGATGTGTCTAAAGGACCCGGTGGGATGTTCTACTCAGTGTCCCTACAGTCTCAAGAGCCCAATGACCCCTGGTCAATGGTTTAATATGAATATGAAAGGCAAGATAAATCTGCACATGATCCAGTTTCATGTCCGAGACACATGGTTGAGATTTCAGTTCCTTGTTTCTTATTCTCAGTTCACCGTCAGCTGGAAAAATGTAGTCACATGCAGTTTTGGAAAGTAACTACAGTGATATGTAACTTAAAGTAATATTATTACTTTTTTCTAATAACTGGTAAAGTAACTAATTACTTTCACGTTTTGAGTAATAATATTACTTTTACTTTTTTCCAAAAGTAAGTTATTACTTTTTTTCACAAGCCTTGGTGGTACTCTGGGCTTGAGTGTGTTTATTGTCTCCGCCAGGCCGTAAGGCATGGCGAGAGAGTATGTTTTGCACCCCGTCCGTCTGTCCGTCCGTCTGTGGACAGCTAATCTCTGGCACCTTTGGCTTGTTCGCAGCGAAACTGTGCAAACACACTCCCTGGATGCCAATTCAGAACCTCTTTCACATGGGCCTGTTATAGCGCCACCAGGAGGCCGCTTTTTGCAAAACACATTTTTTGAGAGTACTAGGCAGAGGAAGAAATTGACATTTTTCAAATCAGCCTCATGGTGGCGCCGATTCGTGTTTTTACCTATAACTGCACCGATCTGTCTAAAAATGTGTATGTGCACTCCCTAGAGGCCAAGGAAAAACCTTTGCCCTGCATTTTTCACATCTGCCTTTTATAGCGCCACCAGGAGGCCGACTTATATAAAACAGTTTTTGGGGTACTACTCCTTCAGATTTTATCCAAATTTCATGCAAATCGGTAGACATGATCTCTATAGTCATGTGATCAAGACGGATCTGTTTTCATATCCCATATTCCATCCTGACTGCCTAAGATTGACAACTAAAGTTTGCAGGAGTGACCCGTTTTGAACAAAATGTTGCAAATCATGAACGCAGCGTCCAATTGCGGTGAAACTTTGCACGCACATTTGGCGTGGCCACAAATGCCACGCTTTCTACATTCCCCTATTATAGCGCCGCCAGCAGGCGGATTTTTGCTAAACATTTTTTTTTAAATATTACTCCTACAAATGTTGTCCAAACATCACGCAAATCAGTACAAATTATGTCTTTAGTTAAGTGATCAAGACGGATCTGTCCGATCCGCCTGATTTTTCACATTCCAGCCTGATTGGCGAATTCTGAACATTGCTGGCCCACACTAACCTACCTGGCCTGGCGGAGACCTGTGCTCCGAGGAGCACTTTTTCTAGTTTGATCCTCTGTTGTTTTTGGTCCATTGATATAATGGTAGACTGGTTGGGATCGAGTTGCTTTGCAGGCTGCTGATCGGTCTAAGTCTACACTCTAGAGCGGATACGGAAACGTTGCGCACTTGTCTGTGTGTGAATTATCAGCTGCGGAAGGGCGGGCCTTAAACCGGATCAATGTCCAATGCCCACTTAACTTTAGTCTAGTACATAGGCCTCTAGTACATATAGGCCTAGTTGTAGGCTGTTAGCACACTTTTGGCCAGTCAGTCAGATAGAAATGTTAGTTTTTCTATATTTTTGGATTGCATTGAAATGCACTGGCACATGTAGCCTTATTGGCCTAGCACTGTTTGTAGCTTTAATAAACAACAGAGGTTGTTCAAAGATTGTGTCTCATGATGAGTCATTAGCAGTTTGAGCCCAGGTGTTTGAATTTGAATATTTTATTAGGCAAAAAATACATTAGATACAATTAAAATACTTTGTCTAAAAGGTCCTTCCAAAACAGTCCTTGCGGTCTTGTTTCCATTGAGGTCCTTAGTATTCAATTCATAGTCAAATGGTTTTCATTTAGTCTGTAAGTTATGAATTCATACACAGTAATAGTCTTAGTGTTCATTTAATTCAAATGAGTGTACAAATGGAACCAAATGGACCCATCATGTCATGTGTGCAGAACACTTTTCAGAGTTAAATCAAAAACCAACCTTCACAAATACTGTCTCTGAGTGTTGGTTTGGTTCAGTCTTCACAATATGTAGGCGTGCAGTTTTTTTTCTCAGAGGTACGGTATGGCGGTGGCGTGCACGCGCATGCACCATACCGTGCCGTACATGCACGTGCTTGTGATAAAATATCCAACGACCAAAACACCACTCTAGGCATGTATGTGGACTTATGCTTTAAGGTATTCATGTACAGTACTGTAAGGACGCGTGTGCGTGTGTATGTTTGTAGGTTCCTGTGGGAGACATTCCAAGCTATTTCAGTTCAACACTGATCGCTACAGAGCGATGTGGGGGGGGCAACACTTTAGGCATCAGGGGCAAAGGGGACGGTGCTCAAGCCCCCTCAATCCCTGCTGAGGGGGCAGGGGCGTAGCCACGGGTGGGCCTGGGCTGACCCGGTGAAGTGGAAATGTTTGTTTGTGGAGTGAAACATCATTTCATATATGCCTGTAGTGTCCGTGTCAGCAATCAGCATGGCAAAATAATTGCCCATAAAGCAAGTGCTTTAAAACGGCCAGACTGAACAAAATGCAGCTCTCCAGCCTGTCGCCCAACAATAACAACAGGCAACAGCCGGTCGGTCGTTGACAACAACAATAATATGTTAGCTTTTGTAATAGAAATAGAATCCTCCGACCTCATGCCTACTCTCCCTGCTGCAGCCGCAGCCCCTGTGAACCCGCTGCTGCCGCCGGTGTCAGCAGGTATTAGTGATGTGCGGGTCGGGTTTTTTCATGACCCGCCCCGCCACGGAACCCAGCCCGCCTCAACCCAGCCCGCAAACCCATATATAAATCTATGGTTCAACCCGAGCCCTGCGGGTCGTACCTATAATTCTGTAAAATCATGAAGGTTAGAAAATAATCTTCAAGTATACACCCCAAGTGTATTCAAACTGTTTTATTGTTATTATTCTTATTCTTATTAGGAATAAAGACAAAACAAGATCATGTGATTTTTTGAGAGTGGCTGACCCGCTCACCCGCAGCCCGCATAATTGCCTCTGAAATCTTGACTCGACCACCCGCGCCCCGGGTTGACCCGCGGGACCCGCGGGTTACGGGTCGGCCCGCTCATCACTAGCAGGTACGGAATGGGAGCTTTTTTGTGCACTGTGTACTGTGCTGCGTGTGGGTCATATTGGCCTCAGTGTTTTGCCTGGAGGAGGTCAACGGGGCATCGCGACACCTGTCAGTATTTTGATGAAAATGAAGGCAAAAATTATAATTAAATACGTTTGTTTTTTTAAACATGCGTGCCCACCCACTCCTGCCTAGGCCCAGCCTATACTAGCGCTGTGGCTGCGCCACTGCTGAGGGGGCTTTCCCTGGTTTACGTGCAACTACAGTCTGCAGGCTAACAGGAGTGATTTTAAGATAGCTCATCTGCTCATATGTTTACTGATCTGGAATCTGTTCCTGTCAGATACATGCAGCTGTCATGTAACTAGACAGAGACATGAAAAAGTAACAAAAATAATAAGACAGATGTTCTACTTTTTGAGGGTATATGAGCAGAATCACTCTATAAATCAACATATATCAATTCAGTGATACATGTTATGACTTTGAAAACTCAAATATGAACATCAACACAAATAAATAAAAGCTCCCAGTATCATCTCATGTGAGTATCTATGTAGAACTCATACCATGTACTGTTATACACTGAGCTTTGAGCTAACTTCAGCATAGCTAAAGGCTTTAGTCATGTAGAAACCAGGGTTGTGATGTGGTCGGGTGAAGAAGAGAAGGTGCTTCCTCTTATGTATAGAGAAGAGGAAGTGCAGTCTGCACGCTAACAGGAAGTGAGAGAGTGAGGTTAGTTTCAACACACTGATGTTCACATCTCTGTAGGGGGACAAGCACAGTGACTCTGCCTGGTCGGCAGTGGTCTAAAGTAACTAAGTACATTTACTTAAGCACTGTACTTAAGTCAAATGTTGAGGTCCTTTTACTTACTGGAGTATTTCCAATTGTCTATATACTTTTACTTCTACTCCACTACATCTCAGAGGCAAATATTGTACTTTTACCCCACTACAATTATTTGAAATCTTTAGTTTCTAGTTACTTTGTAGATTTTTATTGTTATTACAAACACACACGCACGCACTTACACACAAGTATATATTTAATTGTATATTTTTCATAAAGGTGTGTGTGGGTGAATAAGTATATTTAATAT
>NC_139961.1:2702650-2727650 GCF_963454915.1 Gymnoscopelus microlampas | reverse complement strand
CCACTCACTGTATCTATCCATCTACGTTATGGTTTAATGTTCTCTCATATAGCCTACACAATTATAAAGGACAGGAATAATATGAATTGTCTATCCTCCTGAGCTAAACCCAACCTGTATGGTAGTGAATATAGGCCTATGGGTCTGTTTGATCCCATTTCCTAAACGCCTCCACTGATCGTACCCCCCCCCCCCCCCCCCTCTCTCTCTCTCTCATATATTAATATATATGAAATGTAGCCTTTATTTATTTGGTTATTTTATTTATCCTTTATTTATTTGGTTATATCCATAGGGGTTTTCAGGTCCCGACTTAAAACCCACCTATTCTCTCAGGCTTTTAATTGCACTTGATCAGCTAATGTGTTTTAACAATGTACATTTTTGTCTGTGCACCGATGGCCGCTTGAGTGATGCTTTGTTTGTCTCAGCACTTTGGTCAGCTTCTGTTGTTTTAAATGTGCTTCATGAATAAAGTTTGATTTGATTTGAAGTTTGACCTGTTAAAGGTGGCTCTTTAATTCAATCATCAAATCAATAGGCCTACTATTAGCTTTTTTTAATGGATGAAATTACAAATCACCAGAATACAGGAATGTACATCTATACTGTGTGTGTGTGTGTGTGTGTGTGTGTGTGTGTGTGTGTGTGTGTGTGTGTGTGTGTGTGTGTGTGTGTGTGTGTGTGTGTGTATGTATGTATGTATGTATATATGTATATATATATATATATATATATATATATATATATATATATATATATATATATATATATATATATATATATATATATATATATATATATATATATATATATATATATATTAACCCCTTTAGGTGTGGGGCTCTGAAGAGGCCACAGAATGTAAAAGTATTCAGAGTAGAGCTTTAAGGAGTTTTCTCGGGGTGCACAAGTATACCACTAAGTTGGCCATTGAAGGTGACACAGGTTGGGAAAGCTGCCTCACAAGGCAGAGATGTGAAATGATTAGACTGTGGAACCGCCTTACCCAACTGCCAGAAGAGAGGCTTACAAAAAGTATATTTAATTGGAATAGAAGATGTAATCATCCATGGATAAGAGAGGTCTCTTCAATGTTTTCACTTTCTGATTTAAATGCATATTTTATGAACAACCTTCATTGTAACATAAATACGGTCAAGCATGAATTATCAATGTTAATGTAATCAGGAGCAATGGAGGGTGGACATTTGGAAAAAAGTAAAGTTAAGAAATGATGTTCAATTTAAAGAGAATAATATCACTGAACCTTATGTTGTATTCAATCTAAAGAGAGGACAGAGATCCCTCTGTGGCCAGTTAAGATCTGGTGTATTACCTCTGGAAGTTGAGGTGGGTAGAGCCTACTGGCATTCCTGAGGAGCAGCGATTGTGTGTTCTTTGTGACCTGGGAGTTGTGGAGGATGAGGTTCATTTAGTTTTTCACTGTCCACTGTACAATGATGTAGGAAATTATTTATTTGAAAAAATGCAGGATAATAATCCAGATTTGTTTTGGATGTCTGAATGTTATATGTTAAGTTGGCTGTTCAATAAGGAAGTTTTTGTTTTAGGAAAATTCATAGAGAAAGCATGGCAGTTGAGGTGGAGGACAATGTACCCGTAACCCACAGCTTGGACAATCATCTATCCATCTATTTATACTGTATAAAGCTATCAGTTCATTAATTGATGCACTTAATGTCATCTTTCTTCTCTTGTCTTTCTATTAGTGCCTACAGCCAAGACAAAGTGGAAGAATCTACGTGACACAAATATAAAGACAAGGAAGGCACTAAAGGAAAAGAAGAGAGGGTCAGCAGCTGGAGGTAAGAAGTTATGGCCTTGTTATCACATAATGACATGGCTTGAGTCTTATCTCCAGGAGCCAGCAACATGTGGCAACATGCCAAGGCTGCCGACAGTGACACAGGTATGTAGATACATTGTTGTTTTTCTCTCTCTCTCTTCCCCTATCCCTCCCCCTCTTCCTCTTCCCTTTCTCTTTCACAAACCATGGAGCTTGCACAACATCAAATTTCACCCACTGTTTTATAATATAGAATAAAGTTGATTGTGATTCTGACAGGAAGATGGTCAGCAAATGGTGACGCTACACCTTGAGGCTATAACAGAGGAGGGCTCAGCAACCAAAGCCACCCAGAGGTGGAAACACAGCCACCACCGATGCCCCACTGTTTTCAGACACAATCCTCTGAAGAGCAAACACCCCAGTTCCATGTCGTCAACCCAACATCTCTTCCACCTCCCTCAACCCAACTACCTCCCTCAACCCAACTACCTCACTTCAACCCAACTACCTCCCTTCAACCCAACTACCTGCCTTCAACCCAACTACCTCCCTTCAACCCAACTACCTCCCTTCAACCCAACTACCTCCCTTCAACCCAACTCCGAAATCCCTTCTCTCCGTCGAGCCAGGGAAGAGGAAGAGGAAACTGTGAGGGTCGAATGAATCCACCCTTGAGCAAGGGCTCCTTGAGATGGCTAAAAATCTCTAGTCTCAGCTCACAAGTCAGGATGAAGATGAGCTCTACTTATTCTTCCAATTCTGAAGCATTTTGACAAGAGGCAGAAGGCCAGGGCAAGATAGACATAGAGTTCCCTGGTGCTGAAGAGTATAGCGCTCTCTCTCACACACACACACACACACACACACACACACACACACACACACACACACACACACACACACACACACACACACACACACACACACACACACACACACACACACACACACACACACACACACACACACACACACACACACACACACACACACACACACACAGGCCATGATGAGGATACATAGTCTGCATATAAACATAAAATACCATACATTTTCAGTTAGGTGACACATTTTCATCCAATCAGGACAGAGTACCCATTTATCAGCTTAATTTTTATAGTGTTCCAGTTCCAATGTTGTCTTCTCTTTTATTTGTGTCATCACTTCCAATTTCTCTTATCCTGTCTGAGTTCTCTATCCTGATTGGTTAAACTTGGTATCCTTGCCTGCAAATGGATTTTCTGTTGAATAAAGAGCTGTGGAGAGACATGGAGACACCTGTTACCGAACACACACTATAGCAATGATCAATGATTACTATCAGAATATAGAGCTATTTAACACTTATTTTAACCAAAGAAAATCACTTACCCTACCTTTAAATATAATTGTTGTACTTCCTTTTCTGACAATCTATTTTTACCTCAAGTTCAGTACATAACACATGAGTTCTAGGCAGCTGTTGGCTTCACCTCCATATCACACATGCCTTAATATTTTGTATGAAAGTATTTATTTATGCAATATGTGAAATGTGTTTCCTTAATAATTCCTCAAGATATATCCTCCACATTTATTCTTGATTGTTTTGTTTTACTGAATGGGTTCCCAGGGTTCTACATGACAGAAAAAACACAAGTTTGAAATGATTTTAATTTCAATAAATAACTATTTTCAAGAACATGCATGTATTTCCCTTTTCGTATCATAAGTAAACTTGTATTTGTATAGCTTTCAAAGCAATTGAGACATGGTGTGCTTGCTGCTTTGCCAATTTAACAAAGTGACAGACAGTGCATGGTGTTAGAGATACTCAGATATTTCACTTAGGTACAAGTAGTAATAATACCACAGTGTAGAAATATGTCTTGTTGATATCATGGTATAATGTAATAGGTGATTTAATTGTCTTACTAATCTGAATCTACAAAGTACTGTTACCCATACTGCATGATCTACTGTAGGCCTACCATACCTAGCCTACTATACTGTAACTATACTGTAGCTACTCAATAGGCTTCTGCAGCAAATTACAGCTAGCTTAAAATTGTACTCAAGTATTATAAGTTCATACACTTTCCAGACCACCACTGACTGAACACAGGAGGACAGGTATATAACTCACACCAAAATGTCTTTCTACTTAATTGCTAAAGAATAGCTTATCAAGTTAAAGGGATATTTCTCTTTCAAAAAATATTTTGGGTCATTTTATCTTCTACCCAGGCTTTTTGTGAGCCCCCCAGACAGTTTTTAAGTTACTTGATTCAGTATTTAGATATTTGATATTAATTGTGTCAGACAAGCCCCTTCCTATACAAACCCATTGTAACTTCAAACTCCATTTTTAACATGTTAGAGTCATCAAAAACATTCGTCCTTGGTTCTGGTGACTCACCCTGCCCTCCTAATACCTGAGGGCCGTCTTTTTTCGATAACATTTTTCATTTATTTAATGTAATCTTTTTATTGTATTTTTATCTTATTTTTCATTTTCCAGAAGAAATATAAAAAATAAATGAAAAAACAAATTGAAAAAACACAGTCTCCTCGCGTATTAGAAGGACCATATCAGTCACCATAACCAAGGACGGGTGTTTATGATGAATCTAACATGGTTAAAATGGAGTTTGAAGTTACAATGGGTTTGTATAGGAAGGGCCCGCATGTCTGATAGAATGAACATCAAATCTAAATATTGAATCAAGCAACTTAAAAACTGGGGTGCTCCCAAAAGCCAGAGTAGACGATACAATTTTATTATATGTATATATATATATATATATATATATATATATATATATATATATATATATATATATATACATACATACATACATACATACATACATACATACATACATAATATATATATATATATATATATATATATATATATATATATATATATATATATATATATATATATATATATATATACATAGGCCTACATATATATATATTTGTATTATTATTATTATTATTATTATTATTATTATTATTATTATTATTATCTTTATAGCTATATAACAATAAAGATGCAATGTTTCCATGGTTACCATGCGTAATACCGCCTGGCGTTTACTCGCGGAGCGATTGTGTTTCTGTCTGTCTGTCTGCACAGCATGAGCGGTGCGGCCTGACCCCCCTCTATGCCTGATCCCCGCTGATCTGAGCGATAACGCCCGCGTCAGCCGCTCCCCCCGTCTGAGGGGGGAGCGCCGAGCAAGACAGACAGACAGACAGACAGACAGACAGACAGACAGACAGACACTTCTGGGCGGACGGACGGAGGGAGGGAGATATTATTATTATTAATATTAATACTTATTTATTTATTTTTACTTTTTATTTATTATTATTCTTTTATTTCCACTTCTACGCCACTACATCTCAGCGGCAAATATTGTACTTTTACTCCACTACAATTATTTGAAAACTGTAGTTACTCTTTACTTTAAGGATTAGCCTACATTATTACATTATCAAACATACATTAACCACTTTAGTAACATTTTGAACACAGGACTTTTACTTGTAAGATGGTGGTATTGCTACTTTTACTCAAGTAAAATATCTGATTACTTCTTCACCATTGTCTTATAATTAAAATCAGCTGTCTAGTTAGGTGTGCAATGTCCTTGTCTATTAGGGCACAGGTTGTCCCCTGACAATAATTGTGTTTTTCATAGCAAAATACAGAACTATTTAAGATGAACGTCTCAACAAGCTTAACGTAACCTGACACCATAGTTCCAGGCGAGACCATCGTGACGTCACACATGTTCTTATAGTTGAGTTTGAGGAGGAGACAACGACCTCAGATGAACTCAGACACTCTGCATTGATGGGTGTGAAGAAGCAGCGTCTTTTGTCTTCTCTATCTCCTCTGTGTCTCCTCTCTGCACATGAAGGTAACATGTCTCTTTGAGTTTATATGCTTTGTATTGTATATGTATGACATATTCAACTACTATGATAATGGTCTTAATAAGTGGACATGTCTATAGCTGCCACGGCATTGAAAATATTATTTTTTTAATTATATCAAAAGTCCCTAAAAGTTAAAATGTAATTACTTCTTGTAAACAAAAACATACTGCGTGATGACATAGAAGGCATGGGAATCACTGCTTGCTTAGTAGGCTATTATATTATTTATGATATGACGATTAATCAACCTACACATAGTGGTTTGTTGGTGTTAAAGTAGGTTTTTTCCCTATCAACCATGTATAAATATCGATGCAGGGCGAAACATCACATCGATATTCATATAAGTATTAGAACATTTTCATAAAAGGCGATAAAGAAAAACCAGACTCAGGACACAGGCAGCCATTGGGTGTAATTAAATATCTTGTATTCAGACAGAGAGAGTGGAAGGTTACAGTATCACAGTGGTAGGCATCATCGGTCGTCGTCTCTCTCTGCCATTAAACAGAGAAAGCACTGGTCTTTAACAGCGTCCAGTAACATAAACATATGACATCATTGAAGATACATCAAGCGTCCAGCCGTCAGAGGAGTAGTCCTGCTATTGGTGGATAGGATGAGTACGTCATCGTCAGATGAGGATGATGATGGTAGATGATGATGATGATGATGATGGTGTGACAGTTTATCTTTGAACAAACAACGTCGACATGTCTCGAACAACACGTTAGCCTCGGCTCTGACCTGTCTGGTCAGAGGTAACTTCGTGACACTGCGAGAAGGGTTATGCATTTGGAGGAAAACACCGAGATATGGTGTTCTTAAAACAATAGATAACCACAGAAAGGCCTGTAACTAATTTGACCTTGCATAGACAGAGACAGGAGAAATAGGGAGAATAGAGTACATGACAGAATTTAGGCCAAAATGACAGCATTATATTAATTTGACATTTAAAGCAGGTTTAGAACATTAGACAAATTATGATTAATCAAAACATATCTATCAAGCCTACCTCTTGATCATGATTTGGATAGGGTCAAAGGGCAAGCTGATTGTACCTTGTGACATTATTCAAACCAAACCAGACACAGACAGGCTTACAGTGACTATGTAAGGACACAGAGATTTCAAATGACCTAAAGGGCAAATGGATTGGAAGTACAAATATATTTTAAGGACTGTATACTTTAAATCGAATTGTAGATTAATAAACCTTACATTGTGACAGATATTACTTTGAAAGGACTGTATATAATGGTTATTCATTCAATTAGGAAGTAAAACAGGGTTATATTTCATGAGATTTCGAGACACATACGACAAAGTTTTTCCCGGGTATTACCTTTTGTTTAGTGGAGTCGTGTCTAGCAATTCACATCTCCACTAACAAATAATTTTATTATAATTCAAAAATCTCAGCTAATGTACCGTTCCAAAACAAATCTTTTCAAAATATGTTTGGATGTAATCAATTTTTTAGCACCTGTTATTGACCCATAGCCCGTTTTGGTTGATAGAGTGAGGGGAAATTGACCAGGCTGACAAGTTTTTGAAATTGGACTTTGACAAGACACCTACGTAACTGATCAAAGACGATTCTGGACAATTCAGATAAGAGAATTACCCCTCCTCGTGTTGAGCTGGTCCAGATACTTTAACAAGTTTTTAAGTATTTAAAATGTAACGGTACACTTCTGACCTGTACTTTTACTTGTTGGTAGTAGGGCTGTGTCTAGCCTTCCACCTGCGGCCTTTAGCAACAGTTGATTAACCATTCACATCCCCACTAACAAATAACTTTACTTTATTTAGGGAAAAACTCAGTGGAATGGCCCCAAAACCCAGGAAATACTCCCCGAATGTAATACCTCCTGATTGCATGTATATGGGGTTTATTTTGGTAGGAGGAATCATGTTAATGGATTAAGTAAGTACAACCTGAGTAAATACAAACTGTTTGTGTAATTTTCAAATGTTTTCAATCTAAGTATATTCAGCAAATCAAATCAATTATTCATCTACAAATCTCTCCCCTTGTCACATTCAATGGGGAATGGATGTGACATGGAAAAGAAACAAAATGGGTAATGGAGGTGACATGTAAAAGAAACAAATCAGATTTAAACACAATGGGAACATGAAAATGTAAAAGAAAATATGGAAATACTTATTTGAGGTTCTATTCTGAAGGGTACATTCATTTCCACCGAGCTTAGGACAACTGTGAAAATGAATGACTCTTCACTGATTTATTCTTTTATCCTTCATCTAAACTAAAAACAAACAAATGCATTCCAGGATTCGTATTAATATGTAAATCAGTTGTGGGGTTGTACCCCACTTACCTCCTAGGTCTATTTACAGCACAATACGAATTGGCCTGGAACGTGAGGCATACTGTGTTTTGTTCTGAAAATAGACAAACAAAAAAATGACAGTACAAAAGAAAACAAATAAAGAAATACATATATTCATATATCTATATACATATATATAATAATTTTAAACCTTCCAATACCCTCAGATACCCATAACCATACATGGCGTTACATCATATGGATATAGTATATATGAAAGAATTATGATTAAAATGTTTAAAATTAAAATATAACAATGACAAAATTAAAATAAACATATTCGTTGCGAAGAGTTAGAGCTAGATAAAGTACATCAAAATAAATTGAAAAGAAAACACAGACTTTGGAAAAAAATAAAATAGCAGATCTACACGTTTAGTTAAAAATGATCAAATATCTTTAAAACTTTAAAATAATTATTCTTATTCATCATTAAAATGTTTCCAAAGAATAGTATAAAGAATATTATAATATTGTAATGTATTTAATCTAATATTCACTGATAAGTATTGAATTCAATGGAATGTGTAGGAGTGACCCTGATAAGTATTGAATGTAATGGAATCTGTAGAAGTGACGTGGTAAAGTGACGTGACAGGGAAGCTGATACTTCCTGTTGAATGAATTCTGGGTAATTGAGTCAAATGGAGTGTAAGAGAGACCATTAAAGAAAACCAAAAAAATTAGAACTTATTATTTAAGGTATATGTCTATATATATAGACATACCCATACATGAGGCGAGGGAGGGAACTAGAACGGTCAAAATATGGTTACAGAGGTCTGAGTTTAAGATATAAGTACAATGAAACCACAGAAAATAATCAGCATTCCTGGGTTGAGTTTATTAGTCGGAGAGGAAGGAAGAGAAAAAGAGAGAGAGAGAGAGATGGAGAGATGGAGAGAGAGAGAGATAGATATATAGTGAAATATTGTATTTTTAAGAACGTTTAGTCTAGAATCTATTTATGGCAGTGGATACGGGCGCTCTAACAGACTATAGTTAAAGTTTGACACGCTCAAAGCCCTGAAAAGATTCCCCGTTCAAAAAGTTTTGAAGAACGAAAATAAATGATGAGTTATATAAGTGACCGTCTAGACCATATTATACAAAATATATATATTCAAGAATGTTTTTCATGAATTTAAAGGGGGTTATAAAACATTTTAGTTTAAATCAAAATTAATAAAATAAAATTAAATCAAAATTAAGGAGTAGTCTGTTCATAAAGTCTTGTTTGTGTAACATAAATGAAACAATATTACAATTAAAAGAAAAAGATTTAACTCTTGAAACGTAATGTCTAATGATTATCACAATCCCTCTTTTGACCCGACATAAAAGTCAGGAAAATGAGCGATTTGACCATAAATGGTATCTTGCAGTTATACCCATATATACACACATACATACATATGCCTGTCGATATACATATACCCACAGATACAAAGAACTACTGGTATTTATATCCATACGTACGCATCCTGCAGGCATCAAGGTAGACCCATGCATACTGCACGTATGTATATATATACAAAAAAACACAGATCTACGATCTATAAAGATTATCTGTATTTAGAAAAAGGTTCACCAAAAGACTCCGTGTAAGCGTTAATCTGATATAAAGGTTAGTGTTGTATTTTTAGCATGAATTCGTTTCGAGGGAGCGAGTTCTACAAGCTACTGTATGCTAGATGCTAGATGACCCCGGAAACAGAAGCTAACGGGGTATAAATCGCCCCGGAAGTATAAGCCCGTAATGATTTATGGGAAATGAAGTCATCTATCTAACGGCAGGCTACAAGGAAATAAATTATGGAGCGCAACCGAGAAAGAGATAATTTACTCTTCTCGCAGTCTCACCCACATTCATAAACATTCAAAGCATTCAAAGTATTTACAATTATCTGAATTTATGGAGCTTAAACGAGAAAGTTGAATAGTTGACAAAGAGAAAACGTATTCTTTAAGACAAACTATTTACTGGTTCAATGAATTTAGAACAGAAGGGGAAAGGAATATAAAATTTATTATTAAGGCTTATTTTTAAAGCTCACAATATTAAATGGATTTAATCTACAGTGGTCAAAATAAAACCGGTCCGGCGGTGGTGAGAGAAATAGAGACAAATAAGATATAGTAATCAATACGAAATCCACCGAAACAGAACGTAGTAACAACAAGCAGTAACCAGTATATAACAAAAGGACTGACTTGTGAATTATACATGTAGGTAAGAAATCGCTGAAAGGACCTTAATAAATGACCACTAGATAAGAGAATTTATGAGACATTAGGAATGTCTTCCCAGGAATATAGGTGATAAAACATTTTTACTTGACTGACTCCCTGGCGGAGCTGTGTTAAACAGTAATTTAAAAACAGGCTTATAATTTATGAGACAAATCGTTCGGTAAAGACAATAAAATAAAAGAAATAAAAAGGTATACTCATCAGATCAAGGTTTACATGGAGAAGTTACGTGGAGATCCCAATCACTGGACCATGGTAAAAATAAAAATAAAAATATATACTCATCAAATCGATGGTTCAGGGATCCTGACCCCGATGGCTGGACCCTGTGGAATTTGAGACATGTCGAGAGTCAAGGGGCAAGTCCAAAGGTCCAGCGATCGCGTCCAGGTCCAAAACAAAATAAAATAAAACTAGAAAAAGTGCTCCTCGGAGCACAACTCTCCGCCAGAAGACTTGTGTTGGTTCGAAGGTCGCGAAGGTCGCTATCCCTCTTGTATATGTAAGTGTCCTATCCATCCTGTCTGGGTAAGTGTCCTCTTCCGTTCATTCTGTGTAAGTGTCCTATCCCTCCTGTCCTATCCGTCCTGTCTATGTAAGTGTCATATCCCTCCTGTCTATATAAGTGTCCTATCTGTCCTATCTGTCCAATAAGACAGATAGGAACAATTGGACCGCGACTACTTGACTACTTCCGGTTCGAAGGTCTGGGAGTGAGCTAGTGGCCGGATTTTCGGTATTGGAATCTGGCTTATCACAGTGACACATGTATTTATAGGTCGCTATCCCTCTTGTATATGTAAGTGTCCTATCCAACCTGTCTGGGTAAGTGTCCTCTTCCGTTCTGTCTGTGTGAGTGTCCTATCCCTCCTGTCTGTATAAGTGTCCTATGTCATATCCCTCCTGTCTATATAAATGTCCTATCTGTCCTATCTGCCAATTATGCAGCCATGCAGCCATTTCATGGTTCCCGTCTTACCTCACTCTGACAGTGATGCCATGTATATATAGGCCCGGTGGCGTCACTAGCCAATCAGATCACAGTATTTCACGTGTCACGTGAGGCTTGACCAATCGGTGTGTCATGTTTAGAAAGTGAAAACGCAGTGATAACAATACTCTCCTGGCGGAGAGTAATAAAAATGTGATACTGTTCAAAGATAACCTTCATCTGAATAGAAGTGATAAATCGTTACACCCAGGGCTGGTTCGTTTGATACGTATTAAAACAGGGGAAGCCAGGGGAAGAGAGTCTGACCGTACAGTTCCGGTCAATAGCTCAGTTCCCCCCGTCCACCCTGTTTTAAACATATCCGGCTTCGATCGGACCAATTGTTAAAGTAGGTTTTTTCCCTATCAACCATGTATAAATATCGATGCAGGGCGAAACATCACATCGATATTCATATAAGTATTAGAACATTTTCATAAAAGGCGATAAAGAAAAACCAGACTCAGGACACAGGCAGCCATTGGGTGTAATTAAATATCTTGTATTCAGACAGAGAGAGTGGAAGGTTACAGTATCACAGTGGTAGGCATCATCGGTCGTCGTCTCTCTCTGCCATTAAACAGAGAAAGCACTGGTCTTTAACAGCATCCAGTAACATAAACATATGACATCATTGAAGATACATCAAGCGTCCAGCCGTCAGAGGAGTAGTCCTGCTATTGGTGGATAGGATGAGTACGTCATCGTCAGATGAGGATGATGATGGTAGATGATGATGATGATGATGATGGTGTGACAGTTTATCTTTGAACAAACAGCGTCGACATGTCTCGAACAACACGTTAGCCTCGGCTCTGACCTGTCTGGTCAGAGGTAACTTCGTGACACTGCGAGAAGGGTTATGCATTTGGAGGAAAACACCGAGATATGGTGTTCTTAAAACAATAGATAACCACAGAAAGGCCTGTAACTAATTTGACCTTGCATAGACAGAGACAGGAGAAATAGGGAGAATAGAGTACATGACAGAATTTAGGCCAAAATGACAGCATTATATTAATTTGACATTTAAAGCAGGTTTAGAACATTAGACAAATTATGATTAATCAAAACATATCTATCAGTTGGTGATTAAGACATGAATGTTGTTTGGTTCACATTAAAGGTGCGCTGTCACCAATACTTTTTATTTATGGTGTGCTGTCACCAATAAGGTTTATTTGTGGTGAGCTGTCACCAATAATGTTTATTTAAGGTGCGCTGTCACCAATACTGTTTATTTATGGTGTGCTGTCACCAATACTGTTTATTTGTGGTGAGCTGTCACCAATAATGTTTATTTGTGGTGAGCTGTCACCAATAATGTTTATTTGTGGTGAGCTGTCACCAATAATGTTTATTTAAGGAATAAACATTATTAATGATATTAATGTTTTTTATTTAAGAAACCTCCTTATCTCCATATTTTAACTTTTTAATAACTGTTTTTGTGAATTAATGACCTACTTCAATCTACTACAGTGTCACACAAAAGGAGCAAAAATAGCCGATCTACAAGCTCAAATATCTGCTATTTTTGTTATTTTTGACTTGAATAAAAGTAACAGTTTTGGACATATGAGGTTTCCACCCACAGCAACAGTATTTTTGTCAAGGCGCTGTCACTAATGTTTTCATAATGGTCAGTCATGTTGAGACTATATTCATGATGTGAGTCTAACATGTGATCATGTGGTCACTCAGTTACAGTATAGTAATGTATTCAGGATGGCTGAATGCACAGGTTTAAGGGGCTGCAGACCAGGGCACCAAGCTCAGAGAGGCTCCAAACGCCAACAAAAAAAAAGACTTGAATATCTACAGTATTGCTGCACACAGCATCTCCAGTAAAGACTTGAGTCTAATTAGTTGAGCTCAGTGTCATGCACCAAAAATAGTCGATTGCAGATCGGCTATTTTTGGGCAATTGTTTTGGGCTATAGGCCTATATGTATCGGCTATTTTTGGGCTTGAAATGTCCAAAGAAAAAAATTCCAAAAGTGCCCTTTTTCAGCAACTGTCCCTCTAACATTAGCACCCTGGCCCCGGGCGGCGGGCTCCACAAAGGGTTAATCTGTCCATACTGTAGAACTGTTGATTTGCATAATAAAACTATCACAGTTGAATGAAGTCTTCTGGTTATGAAGTACTTTATGTGGATTTGATGTTAATATTCATAATGTGTACATGAGTAGCCTACATTAATCACTGTATCTATGACACATAGGCTATTTTATCCATGACACCATATTAAATGGTTAGACTGATGCTGTAGGTTCATTGTTTACCTGGTATCCTATATTTCAATGTAGCCTACAGATCATTTTTTGATAGTTTATTTATTGTTTAGATTGATGCTAGGTTTGGCAGTGGATGTGTTGGATGCAGCTCAAAGTGAACTTTACTCAGGTATCTGGTTTGTCACAGTCAGACCTTCCTAGTCCGTGTTATTAAAGAAAAACGGGCGACAAAACTCAATCGAAAATTGGCGATCGAAAATCGGTGAAATTTGGCCGTTTTCAATATGTTTTGGCCATTATCTCTGGAACAGAAGGTCTAATCTGCTCAGTTTAAGCTTGTTGGATGCGTGACTTTGAGGACATTCATTCCTGACCTCTTTTAAATAGTTTAAATAGTAAAAATTACCCTTTATATTTCTTTATTGGAACAAGGCTTCATGATATCCTCAGTCTCAGAAACAACAACATAATAATTACCACAATTTGAGTTAATTCTGATGGTCTCTAATCGGGTCAAATATGACCGGCAGAATGGGGCTCAATTCCCCCCAAATTGTCAATATTCAATGTTTACATGAGGGAGAGTGAGAGAAACCTGTATGAAACGTTTATGAAAAATACAGTAAATGACTTTTTACTTTCTATGGTATATATGGGTCAATTTGGACCCTTAAAGCACAACTTTTTTTTCTTTTTACAACCAAGTTTTATATTTTAGCTTGTAATTAAAGTAAATAAAAGATGAGACTTTTTTATTTATTTTTATTCACTGCTTTTTATAGTTTTAGCAATTTTAGCTTTTTACAGTGGGTGGGGGCATTCTGTCCGGTGGCTAAATATGCCTTTTTTACACAATGAAAAAGGTCCTGTGGTCTTTGATGGTCAGATGTGAGTTATTGGGGGATAGAAGAGCTATAGATAATAATAAAGAAAACACGGGGTTATTATATATATATATATAACTATAGAAAGCAGTAAATTAAAACATTTTAACACTCATCTTTTATTTACTTTAATTACATTCTAAAAAATAAACCTTGGTTGTATAAAAAACAAAGTTGTCCTTTGACACCACAGATGTCACTATATTTGATAATATTAACACTTTTAAAATCAAGTATTTTATTTTTGGAAGTGTGTTCTAATAGTAGTCTATTAGATAACATCATTATCCATTGTCTTCATTATAGGAAATGTAATGAGTGAATTTTAACGTTTTTATAATTGAAAACAAGCTATATTGAAAGATAAAGCCCTAACCCTAACCCAAAATAATGTTTTTAAAAGTGTTTTCATGGATATGAATGCATAATAAGTCAGCTATGAGGTGGGGGGGGAAAAGAATATTATACTCAGAGAATATGATTTCCTGAGTATTTTGGGCCGAGTTAAATCACAGGTCAAATTTGAGGTGGGGGGGGGCACCACACAGGGTGAATCTGGGCCTTTGTGTGTGTGTGTGTGTGTGTGTGTGTGTGTGTGTGTGTGTGTGTGTGTGTGTGCGTGCGTGCGTGCGTGCGTGGGTGTGTGTGTGTGGGTGTGTGCATGTGTGTGTGTGTGCGTGCGTGAGTGTGTGCATGTGGTAGAGGGATGTAGTGCATTCCCATACCAGATTGGCTGTTACATCACAACATGGCCGCCATTGCACACACTACATCTCCCAGAATGCCTCACCACTCTCACAGGTGTAGGTGCTTAACAGAGCACATGACTAGAAGGAGCTTGACAAACACACAGTCAGGAAAGAACTTTGAATTGAAGAACAAGCTAAGAAAACACATCTTAACCAATTAAACCCTACATACATTGACTGGAGTCCTCCAGGGGTCTATAACATTTTCTCCCAAATCTTTGGGGAAATCTTTGCCTATTTACCATGTATTTTATGTGGATTTGATGTTTGTATATACTATTCATAATGTTCCATGAGTACATCAATCATTGTATTCATGATACAGTATTTTATCCATGACACCATATTAAATGGTTTAGATGCTACAGTACAGGTTCATTGTTCACCTGTTATCTTATAGTTTTTTTGATGGCATATTGTTTAGACACAACCCAAACACGTGTGTGTGTGTGTGTGTGTGTGTGTGTGTGTGTGTGTGTGTGTGTGTGTGTGTGTGTGTGTGTGTGTGTGTGTGTGTGTGTGTGTGAGAGAGTGTGTGTCCTATAATGTTGGCCTATTATAAGATGGCCAGAATAGGGACTGGGGTTCATGTGGTTAAAATGGGCACAAAATGTCTTTTTGTGTTGAACGCCAGTTTCTCCATGTGGGTTTGGGAGTCAGACTCATTAGTGTGAAAAGTAAAAAAAAAAAAATAAGGGCAAGACCACTTTGTTAGAGGTTTGGCTTGTATAGTTACCTTGCCATGATGTAACTCCAAAGGTGGACAAGTTATCAAAAAAAAATTCTCCATTGATTAGAAATTGATCATTCAAAATATGCTCCTCCTTGACTTGCATTGTACGGTAAAAACAGCTCTCAAAGTCACTCTTTTAGCACATAAACGAAAGCAAACAAAGTTGATTCAGACAATATAGAACATCAAAAAACCCAATACTGTTCTTTCTTTTATAAAAATGTCAACTTCCTGTTGATTTCACTATTTTTATTAAGAAGAAAACCCGGACTGGATCTGCAGATCCGGATCTTCAAATAGTCAAATTTAAATTGACATGCTGTAGGTAAAAGAGTGACTTTGAGAGTTCTAATCAATGGAGAAATGATTTTTGATTTCTTGTCCACCTTTGCAGTTACACCATGGCAAGGTAACTAAACAACCCAAACCTCTACCAAACTGGTCCTTCTCTTTAAATCTTCACTATCTTCACTTTTAATCATCTACATTACAGTAAGCTGATGTGGTATGGACTGTAGCATCCATCTACCACACACTTGTGTACGCACAGACAGACAGACAGACAGACAGACAGACTCTATAAATGGATATTGTTGGACACACTGTGTGAAATTAAGGCTTATGACACGCCTCAGTTTACTACAGAGTTTATTTTCTTCATCTATCCAAAACCCAAAGTAAAAATTCCAACATTGCTGATGGCCAGTCCTTCCCACACACCAGTTCAAATGCTACATTGATTGGTTTGATTAGTACATTATGTGTAATACATGGTACATTATGACCATGAATGTGAAAGTGTCAAAGTGTCCTTGAGCAAGACACTGAACCCCTAACTGCTCCTGAGGAGCAGGTTGGAGCCTTACATGGGCTCCTCTGCTGTCAGTGTGTGAATGGATGAATGTAATGCACATTGTAAATGTTCCATTTATAATTTCACTGGAGTCCCCCAGGGTTCTATACTTGGCCCCTCATTTTCTCCTAAATGTCTTTGCTGAAAATAACTGTTCTGCAAACTCTCAACATGTTACAACATGACATGTTGTGAGATTGTAGATCAGCTATTTTAGGCAAATTCTTGCCTATTTTCGCAGACTGTTGCCTATAATGACATGAATAGAATAGGGATTCTGGGGTTCAAGTGGTTAGAAGGGAGGGGCAAAACTGTCTAATTGTCTTGAGCACCAGTTGCTCCCATTTGGGTTTGATTCAAATCTACAATATGTTCATATTTGAATCATCCACACCAAGCTGATCTGGTGTAGCACAGAATGCAAAACTGAGGCTACCAGAAAGCCTATAATTAAAGTTACACTGTTGTGCCAAGCTATTGGTCTATGTCTTTGGACATTGGTCTATGTGTTTTATATGGATTTGATGTTTGTATATATTCATCATGTTCCATGAGTTCATCAGTCATTGTATTAGTGATACAGTATTTTATCATGACTAGGGTTGTCCGATATTGGCTTTTTTACCGATAACCGATATACCGATATTGTCCAACTCTTAATTACCGATACCGATATCAACCGATACCGATATATGCGGGGATTATTGTGATTAGGGTAAGCTCAAATTTCATATCACACACACCATATACAGTAAGAACTCCTGTAACTTATTTATAAAGCAAAAAAAAAAAAAATTTTTTTTTTTTCAAAAACCGATACCGATATTTTCCCGATATCAATTTTTATGCTAATATCGGCCGATAATATCGGGAGGCCGATAAAATCGGACATCCCTAATCATGACACCATGTTAAATGGTTTAATAGGTTTATTGTTGACCTGATATCCTATATTATCAATCTCCAGATAATGTTTTGATAGTATATTGTTTAGATTGATACTAGGTTACCTGTGATCCTAGTTGACTGAGTCACTACACTGTCTCTCTGCATTTGATGTATGTGTTTATATTGCTCATTGTAAGTCTCTCTAGATGACTAATAGGGGGGGCAGTGGCTCAGGGGTAGAGTGGGCCGGGTAGAGTGAACTGGAAACCGCAAGGTTCCCAATTCCATCCCAGGCTGGGGGGCTCCCCCAGAGTTAGTGTGGAAGTGTCCTTGAGCAAGACACTGAACCCCTAATTGCTCTGATGAGCAGGTTGGTGTCTTGCATGGTTTCCTCCTCCGTGTGTGTGTGTGTGTGTGTGTGTGTGTGTGTGTGTGTGTGTGTGTGCGTGTGCGTGTGCGTGCACGTGCGTGCGTGCGTGCGTGTTGGCCTATAATGTTGGCCTACCATAACATGGGCAGAATAGGGACTGGGGTTCATGTGGTTAAAATGGGCACAAAACTGTCTTCATGTGTTGAACACAAGTTTCTCCATGTGGGTTTGGGAGTCAGACTCATTAGTGTGAAAAGTTCCCGCCAAAAAGTCAGTTAAAGGGCAAGACCACTTTGGTAGAGGTTTGGGTTGTTTAGTTGTTTAGTTGCCATGATGTAACTCGCTCAATGTAGCCACACAGGATCAACAACACACACATAGCTACACACTATACACACAACTGTTAACATATTAACTGACGTGTCATTTATGCTCCGTCATACGATGGTGTCGCTTGACTTGCTGAAATTAGCTGATATACAAGTTTAAAATGCATCGTGCATGTGAGATGTTGTGAGCTTGTAGATCAGCTATTCTTTAGAGCTGCTGAAATGTAGAAACACACACTAAGAAGACACACCTTAACCATTTAAATCCTACACAACACATGGGCGTGGCAGTGGCTCAGGAGGTAAAGTGGTCGCTTGGGAAACGGAAGCTTCCCGGTTCGATCCCCGGCTCCCCCTGTGGTAGTGTCAAAGTGTCCTTGAGCAAGACACTGAACCCCTAACTGCTCCTGAGGAGCAGGGTGGAGCCTTACATGGGCTCCTCTTATGAGGGGCCGTTCAGGCCATAAATAATGAAACACTTTCACACACGCTAACGAGACAGTCTTATACTTACTACTGAAATGCTTTTACATTCAATTTTGAGACACTTTCACACACGCTGATGAGACACTCTTACATATACTACTGAAATGCTATACGTTCAATATTGAAACACTTGCACACTCACTACTGAAACACTCTCACGTACATACATACTTTGTAAATCGATGCACGTTCATATATGAAACTTTATACATACTCATCTGAACACTTACGCATACATATGAGAAACACATACACATACATATATACTTCTGTGTCATATACACATGCATACGAAATGCTTGCACGCATACAAGTTAAACATTTATACATTTATATCTGAAACACTCACACATACACATATGAAAAGGCTGCATGTATATTGCTGAACACTTGTACATTTACAACTGAATTTCTTGTATATTATAACAAACTAAAATGAAAACTTTAGATGCATGTGCAAGCCTTTCACATGTATTCGTACAAGTAATTTCAGTAGTATGTATAAATAAATTCAATAATATATATACACATAATTTCAGTGATATGTATAAGTGAGTTCAGTATAATGTATAAAAGAGTTTCACATGTATTCATACAAGTGATTTCAGTAGTATGTATAAATGATTTCAATAGTATATATACATGATTTCAATAGCATACATACACATAATTTCATTATAATGTATACAAGAGTTTTACATGTATTCATACAAGTGATTTCAGTAGTATGTATAAATGATTTCAATAGTATATATACATGATTTCAATAGCATGTATAGATCATTTCACTATTATGTATACAATAATTTCACATGTATGCATACAAGAAATCTCAGTAGCATACGGAAGTGATTTCATTAACACCGGAAGGCACGGGCAGGTGCGCGCGCACACCAGGAAGACATTTCCAGAGAAGGAGAAGATAAGAAGGAGAAGACAAAGGCAGCATGCAGAGATGCGATGCGAACGTCTTTTTACCCCTGGTCTCCGTAGCGGGGGGGCGGAGGTGGGGGTGGGGAGACGTCCCCTTTTAACTCTATAGGAGACGTGCATTAAACTTTAAAGGAAACATGCAGTGCAACTATAATAAATATCCAGTTGAAACGTGACGCTTGTGGATCTGCTTTTTTTGGCTGCTAGGGTTCAAGTGGTTGATGTAAAAAAAAAAAAAATCATATCACACAATGATTTGGCGGACCCCCTGTAGTAACTCTGAGGATCCCCTGTTGAAGCCCCCTGCTCTACTCTATTTAATCTAAATTAATGGATAAGTTATAGAACTGCCCCTAGCCATTTCCTATAAAACAGTGGTTCTCAACCAGTGGTCCTTGAGGGGGTCCCCAGCAAAAGGTTTTAATACATTTTCACCCCTTTATCCATATTGTAGGCTATATGTTGGCTATTCAAAAATAGCAGATATACAATAAATACAAATAAAAGATTAATGTTAGTGGCACCAAAAAGATTCCCCCCGTTGACAAAACCGTCCCGGGGGGCACCGAACGGGTCCGCACTGACCCCAAATAGCTGATCTAGGCTATATGGGTTGAAGTGGTTAAACTGCTGGGGACCCCCAGAACACTTCCAAGGACCCCCCTGATGCGCGGCAGCGCGGGACGGGCGGGTGTCTGTCTGTCTGTCTGTCTGTCTGTCTGTCTGTCTGTCTGTCTGTCTGTCTGTCTGTCTGTCTGTCTGTCTCTGGTGGGGCATGAAATGAAGAAAAAAAAACTGAAAAAAACCCTGTAACAGAGTATTTCTACTTGCAGTATTGATAGCCTACTTAAAGTAAAAATGTGAGTATTTTTTTTCTCCACTGGCACTGACTGTATGTCCAGTCCAACCACGAGGTAAGTGCCAGGGACCACTATATAATATTTATGGTGTTTTTCACAATTTGTAAAATTTTTTTGAAAATAGCAGATCTACAAGCTCACAATGCATTGCATTGTGAGCTTGTAGATTGGATATTTTCATATAGGCTATGTTTGTCATTTATCCTGCCTATATGGTTTAAGTGGTTATACTGCTGGGGACCCCCAGAACACTCCCAACTTAAGGACCCTGGTAGTGATGCGAGGGGGTCTCTCTCTCCCTCCCCCCCCCCCTCTCTCTCTCTCTCTCTCTCTCTCTCTCTCTCTCTCTCTCTCTCTCTCTCTCTAATATTCGATATCGAATATTAATATATCACCTACGCAGCAGTGTATGGTCCACACCGGGGTGAATTCTTCTTGCGAATAAATACGTTTTTTTCGCCTGTTTTTTAAAACCTTATGAAGTCAATGACAGACAGCAAATTCAGACAGCAGTTCGTATTTTGTGGAAATTCGCTGGTGACTGCTACACCTAGTCTGACCAATCAAAATGTATTTATGTAGGCCTATTCATGTTATTAAACAATATAGTATAGGCCATCCCATTGCATGAGCGCATTGGTGCTCAAAATGGGGTCCGGGGACCCCCATGGGGAGTGATGCGCGGGTCAGGTTTTTTTCATAACCCGCCCCGCCACGGAGCACAACAAAACAATATATAAATCAACGGCCCGAGAGAGAGAGAGAGAGAGAGAGAGAGAGAGAGAGAGAGAGAGAGAGAGAGAGAGAGAGAGAGAGAGAGAGAGAGAGAGAGAGAGAGAGAGAGAGAGAGAGAGAGAGAGAGAGAGAGACCCCCTCGCATCACTACCAGGGTCCTTAAGTTGGGAGTGTTCTGGGGGTCCCCAGCAGTATAACCACTTAAACCATATAGGCGGGATAAATGACAAACATAGCCTATATGAAAATATCCAATCTACAAGCTCACAATGCAATGCATTGTGAGCTTGTAGATCTGCTATTTTCAAAAAAAATTGACAAATTGTGAAAAACACCATAAATATTATATAGTGGTCCCTGGCACTTACCTCGTGGTTGGACTGGACATACAGTCAGTGCCAGTGGAGAAAAAAAATACTCACATTTTTACTTTAAGTAGGCTATCAATACTGCAAGTAGAAATACTCTGTTACAGTTTTTTTTCCAGTTTTTTTTCTTCATTTCATGCCCCACCAGAGACAGACAGACAGACAGACAGACAGACAGACACCCGCCCGTCCCGCGCTGCCGCGCATCAGGGGGGTCCTTGGAAGTGTTCTGGGGGTCCCCAGCAGTTTAACCACTTCAACCCATATAGCCTAGATCAGCTATTTGGGGTCAGTGCGGACCCGTTCGGTGCCCCCCGGGACGGTTTTGTCAACGGGGGGAATCTTTTTGGTGCCACTAACATTAATCTTTTATTTTTATTTATTGTATATCTGCTATTTTTGAATAGCCAACATATAGCCTACAATATGGATAAAGGGGTGAAAATGTATTAAAACCTTTTGCTGGGGACCCCCTCAAGGACCACTGGTTGAGAACCACTGTTTTATAGGAAATGGCTAGGGGCAGTTCTATAACTTATCCATTAATTTAGATTAAATAGAGTAGAGCAGGGGGCTTCAACAGGGGATCCTCAGAGTTACTACAGGGGGTCCGCCAAATCATTGTGTGATATGATTTTTTTTTTTTTTACATCAACCACTTGAACCCTAGCAGCCGAAAAAAGCAGATCCACAAGCGTCACGTTTCAACTGGATATTTATTATAGTTGCACTGCATGTTTCCTTTAAAGTTTAATGCACGTCTCCTATAGAGTTAAAAGGGGACGTCTCCCCACCCCCACCTCCGCCCCCCCGCTACGGAGACCAGGGGTAAAAAGACGTTCGCATCGCATCTCTGCATGCTGCCTTTGTCTTCTCCTTCTTATCTTCTCCTTCTCTGGAAATGTCTTCCTGGTGTGCGCGCGCACCTGCCCGTGCCTTCCGGTGTTAATGAAATCACTTCCGTATGCTACTGAGATTTCTTGTATGCATACATGTGAAATTATTGTATACATAATAGTGAAATGATCTATACATGCTATTGAAATCATGTATATATACTATTGAAATCATTTATACATACTACTGAAATCACTTGTAAATACATGTAAAACTCTTGTATACATTATAATGAAATTATGTGTATGTATGCTATTGAAATCATGTATATATACTATTGAAATCATTTATACATACTACTGAAATCACTTGTATGAATACATGTGAAACTCTTTTATACATTATACTGAACTCACTTATACATATCACTGAAATTATGTGTATATATATTATTGAATTTATTTATACATACTACTGAAATTACTTGTACGAATACATGTGAAAGGCTTGCACATGCATCTAAAGTTTTCATTTTAGTTTGTTATAATATACAAGAAATTCAGTTGTAAATGTACAAGTGTTCAGCAATATACATGCAGCCTTTTCATATGTGTATGTGTGAGTGTTTCAGATATAAATGTATAAATGTTTAACTTGTATGCGTGCAAGCATTTCGTATGCATGTGTATATGACACAGAAGTATATATGTATGTGTATGTGTTTCTCATATGTATGCGTAAGTGTTCAGATGAGTATGTATAAAGTTTCATATATGAACGTGCATCGATTTACAAAGTATGTATGTACGTGAGAGTGTTTCAGTAGTGAGTGTGCAAGTGTTTCAATATTGAACGTATAGCATTTCAGTAGTATATGTAAGAGTGTCTCATCAGCGTGTGTGAAAGTGTCTCAAAATTGAATGTAAAAGCATTTCAGTAGTAAGTATAAGACTGTCTCGTTAGCGTGTGTGAAAGTGTTTCATTATTTATGGCCTGAACGGCCCCTCATATCCTCTGCTGTCTGTGTGTGAATGAATGAATGTAATGCACATTGTAAATGTTCCATTTACCATTTGACTGGAGTCCCCCAGGCGTCTATACCGGGCCCCTCATTTTATATCCATACTGTATAGGTACCTGGCGCACCAGGTGGTCCTGCGTATGTGGTTTAGGTGCACCATCTGCTAACACTCACCTCTTCTGCTGTGTGTGTGTGTGTGTGTGTGTGTGTGTGTGTGATACAGAGGTTGTCAGCAGGTGAACTATAATGCACCATTTCGCATATTTATAGAGAGTGTCAGCCAAATGCCTAAAATGTACCGCGTGTGTGTGCGTGCGTGCGCTTGTGTTACTATACTTATGAGGGCCAAATGTCCCCACAAGAATAGTAAATTAGAGAAATGGATGTTGTGATTTTCCTGGTAGCCTACAATTTAAATGGTTGTTTTAAGGTAGGATTAGTCATTGTGAGTTTAGGATTAGTGGTTGATGTTGGAGTTATGCCTGACTTTAACTTAGTTGTGTGCTGGTTTCGTGCACCGAAAATAAATGATCTACAAGCTCACAATATGTCACAGCACGACGTGTTGTGAGCTTGTAGATCGTCTATTTAAGGCTTTAGGGTTATGGAAAAAAAATCAAAAGTAAGTTAATAAAAACGTGTGTGTCTAATAAAAAAGTCATGCTCCATCAAACGATGGTGTCGCTTGCCAAAAATAGCTGATCTACAAGTTTAAAAAGTCAGTTGTGCATGCTACGCTTTGTGAACTTGTAGATCAGTTATTTTCAACGCATTGTGCCACTGTCATTTGACAAAGTATTAATCAGGCTTGAAACAAAGTAATAGTGAAATGGTATCATGATGGTTTGTTTCTTGTGACGTCTTCAAAGTGAATCATTAGTCTGTTCTTTCAGGTTTCAGTAAGATGTTTGAGGCTGTGTTATTGACATGAATGACTAGCGGCGGACTGGCCGTTTGACACAGAGGGCATATGCTCCGTGGGCCGACCAGTAATGGGCCGGTGGTCCCCAAAAACAAAATTATATATATGTTTATTGTTTTTGCCCCCCGTTTTAGGATCATTACGGTAATTGGCGGGGGGAGGCATGCGATAATCCGACAGACCTTTTCTCCGACTACTGTATGTGGCATCCGCGTGCGGTTAGGGTTAGGGTGCGGGTTTGGTTCGGGTTTATTATTGAAACGTCGGTGCGCTGTCGGAGGAATGCGCTGTCGGACTAACGTACTGCACCCATTGGCGGGTTGCGCTGACCAATTATTTATGCTCCCATTTTAGGATAATTAACTATCTACACGCTCACAAGTCAGTGTCATTGTGATGTGGCGTGTCCTTGTAGATCTGCTATTTTTGCTATTAAGTT